>NC_042981.1:1583505-1683505 GCF_901001165.1 Salmo trutta
TGGACCCACTGGTTGCCCTCTAGGTTACAGAGAGCTGGTAGTCCCATCCACCACACTACCAGGTGGGTGGTATAGAGGAGACGGACCCACTGGTTACATAGAGCTGGTAGTCCCCATCCACCACACTACCAGGTGGGTGGTATAGAGGAGATGGACCCACTGGTTACATAGAGCTGGTAGTCCCCATCCACCACACTACCAGGTGGGTGGTATAGAGGAGATGGACCCACTGGTTACAGAGAGCTGGTAGTCCCCATCCACAACACTACCAGGTGGTATAGAGGAGACGGACCCACTGGTTACAGAGAGCTGGTAGTCCCATCCCCACACTACCAGGTGGGTGGTATAGAGGAGATGGACCCACTGGTTACAGAGAGCTGGTAGTCCCATCCACCAGGTGTGAAACAGGTAAGGGACACGTTACAGGAAGCTAGGCTATGTTGTACGTCACTACTTCACAGGAATGAACATAAACATTTTTATCAAAATGCGTTTTTTTGGGGGGGCAGAAATGTGTTCTGGAATATGTGAACTATCATGTGTCGTAATAACATAAACATGTATTCCTTCCGCAGGGTTGGGGAGTAATGGGTAGTAATGTAGGAAGGGATTACAACCAAAAACTGTTACGCGTTACATTACAAGCAAAAATATTGAAAAACTAGATTACTTCGAGGATTACTTTTTCAAATTGTGAAAAAAAATGGACACCTCTGTTTTTCTTAAAGAAATTCAAATCAGCATTGAAAAAAGGCGCAAGTTTAAATTTGTTCCATCTGAGCGAGTCTGACCACCAATGATCACCACCAATCAGAGACCACTATGATGACACACCAAATGATCACCACCAATCAGAGACCACTATGATGACACACCAAATGATGACCACCAATCAGAGAGACCAAATGATGACACACCAAATGATCACCACCAATCAGAGACCACTATGATGACACACCAAATGATGACCACCAATCAGAGAACACTATGATGACACACCAAATGATCACCACCAATCAGAGACCACTATGATGACACACCAAATGATCACCACCAATCAGAGACCACTATGATGACACACCAAATGATGAGCACCAATCAGAGACCACTATGATGACACACGAAATGATCACCACCAATCAGAGACCACTATGATGACACACCAAATGATGAGCACCAATCAGAGACCACTATGATGACACACGAAATGATCACCACCAATCAGAGACCACTATGATGACACACCAAATGATGAGCACCAATCAGAGACCACTATGATGACACACCAAATGATGAGCACCAATCAGAGACCACTATGATGACACACCAAATGATGAGCACCAATCAGAGACCACTATGATGACACACCAAATGTGTTTGCTGGATCGCGGGAAAAGAGCTCGAATAGGTTTTTGTAGGCTACAGTCCAAGCTATGTCTTCCAATGGTGAGACTGCTGTCAGCATCCAAAGATTATCCAATTTGAATAAACGCTTGGAGGTAAAGGATGACAGCAGTGTTGTAGTCTACAGCGATACGGATATCACTTATTATTAATATCTACATAGCGCATTGATGTGAATCACACTGTTGCTCTCCCATTTAGCTATTTGCGCCTTACTGATTGAGGTTTTTGTGGCTGATCACAAATCTAAATGTGTATTTTAACCCAATAATGGTTGAATTCAAGAAGTTTAAGCTGCCTATGAAATCATTGTTTTTGGAACCAGTGGACAGCCAGTGAAAAATGTGCTCTTCCAACAGCTGCATAGTGTGGGATCCCAGCCTACGGAATAAAAGTGGGGCTTTTATTGATCAATCTAATTCATGCTGATAAAACAAATAAATCCATAGGCCTAATGGACACATGATCAAACTCAATTATGATAGACTTAAAGGGGCAATCTGGAGTTGGATTTATAAATTATATATATTAATGTACAGATATAATTTAATTGTATTATTGTATGTAGTAGAAAGCGATGGGTTAAAAGAAGCCTACATAACCAACCCATAAAGTAAAGATAAACATCCATATATGACCAGCTATGTAAACTTTAACACTGATTTATCCTGCAATAGATGTTGTTCAATTGGTAATATACATTTTTGTCTTCTTTTAATGCCTCTTAAGGGGAAAGTCATCTAAAAGTAGCTGAATGTAATCAGATTACGTTACTGAGTTCGGATAATCCAAAAATTACACTACTGATTACAATGTTGGACAGGTAGTTGGTCAAGCAGAGCGCTAAAAAGCCAAGCAGAGCGCTAGCTAGCCAAGCAGAGCGCTAAAACGCCAAGCAGAGCGCTAGCTAGCCAAGCAGAGCGCTAAAAACGCCAAGCAGAGCGCTAGCTAGCCGAGCAGAGCGCAAGATAGCCAAGCAGAGCGCTAAAACGCCAAGCAGAGCGCTAGCTAGCCAAGCAGAGCGCTAAAACGCCAAGCAGAGCGCTAGCTAGCCGAGCAGAGCGCTAGCTAGCCAAGCAGAGTGCTAGCTAGCCAAGCAGAGCGCTAAAACGCCAGGCAGAGCGCTAGCTAGCCAAGCAGAGCGTTAGCTAGCCAAGCAGAGCGCTAAAAAGCCGAGCAGAGCGCTAGCTAGCCAACAGAGCGCTGGCTAGCCAAGCAGAGCACTAGCTAGCCAACAGAGCGCAAGCTAGCCAAGCAGAGCGCTAAAAAGCCGAGCAGAGCGCTAACTAGCCAAGCAGAGCGTTAACTAGCCAAGCAGAGCGCTAACTAGCCAAGCAGAGCGCTAACTAGCCGAGCAGAGCTCTAGCTAGCCAAGCAGAGCATTAACCAGCCAAGCAGAGCTCTAGCTAGCCAAGCAGAGTGCTAGCTAGCCTAGCCGAGCAGAGCTCTAGCTAACCAAGCAGAGCATTAACCAGCCAAGCAGAGCTCTAGCTAGCCAAGCAGAGTGCTAGCTAGCCAAGCGGAGCGCTAACTAGCCAAGCGGAGCACTAACTAGCCGAGCAGAGCTCTAGCTAGCCGAGCAGAGCGCAAGCTAGCCAAGCAGACCACTAGCTAGCCAACAGAGCGCAAGCTAGCCAAGCAGACCACTAGCTAGCCAACAGAGCTCTAGCTAGCCAAGCAGAGCGCTAGCTAGCCAAGTAGAGCTCTAGCTAGCCAAGCAGAGCGCTAGCTAGCCAACAGAGCTCTAGCTAGCCAAGCAGAGCGCTAACTAGCCAAGCAGAGCGCTAACTAGTCAAGCAGAGCTCTAGCTAGCCAAGCAGAGCATTAACCAGCCAAGCAGAGCTCTAGCTAGCCAAGCAGAGTGCTAGGTAGCCAAGCGGAGCGCTAACTAGCCAAGCGGAGCACTAACTAGCCGAGCAGAGCTCTAGCTAGCCGAGCAGAGCGCAAGCTAGCCAAGCAGACCACTAGCTAGCCAACAGAGCGCAAGCTAGCCAAGCAGACCACTAGCTAGCCAACAGAGCTCTAGCTAGCCAAGCAGAGCGCTAGCTAGCCAAGTAGAGCTCTAGCTAGCCAAGCAGAGCGCTAGCTAGCCAACAGAGCTCTAGCTAGCCAAGCAGAGCGCTAACTAGCCAAGCAGAGCGCTAACTAGCCAAGCAGAGCTCTAGCTAGCCAAGCAGAGCGCTAGCTAGCCAACAGAGCTCTAGCTAGCCAAGCAGAGCGCTAGCTAGCCGAGCAGAGCTCTAGCTAGCCGAGCAGAGCGCAAGCTAGCCAAGCAGACCACTAGCTAGCCAACAGAGCGCAAGCTAGCCAAGCAGACCACTAGCTAGCCAACAGAGCTCTAGCTAGCCAAGCAGAGTTCTAGCTAGCCAAGCAGAGCTCTAGCAAGCCAAGCAGAGCGCTAGCTAGCCAAGCAGAGCTCTAGCTAGCCAAGCAGAGCGCTAGCTAGCCAACAGAGCTCTAGCTAGCCAAGCAGAGCTCTGCACATAGCTATACTGGCTTGCTGATATTTATCTGACAAGTCACCAACCCTATTTCTGGTGCACGTATCTCTTTACACTCGTTTGATGCAACATCTTGCTACAATAATTGGCAACTTTGTTCCAAAGTTTCATCACATCATATTAAGTAGGCGCGTTGCCATGGAAACGGTCTCAACTTCACATCTCATCTCCTTGATCTGAATGTCTTCAGTCAGTTTTTGTATTAAAACACGACACTCTAAATCTGCCTAGTTTTATCTCGTCTCATGGGAACTTCTTTTTCGAAATTACATGTTTTCGTTTATATTTTCATTTTGATTTCAAGTGAATTCATACTTTCTCAACATCCCCCTCCCCCCAAAAACCTGATTCTATCAGCTAAGTTGCCAGAGACGAGACCCACTAGTTAATTATTTTTTGTTCTGTATCTATGGACACTAACCAGTCATTCATTCGTTTAGTTTATTTGTATAAATTTGAAAGACAGTTTGAAATACAGTTAAAAAGTACCAGTATGTCCAGGAGGTGAAAAACAACCCCAAAGGGCTTGTCGAGTATGGACACTGTTTATACCGAGGCTAGAAGCTAGCTAAATAGTTTGTTGACAGCTAACTTGTCTGTCACATCTGAATTGAACAATACCCATTGCTGAAAACAGCTGGTGAAACTAGAAACAGGACCAGAAGATTTCATGTCCTTCCTATCTCTAACCACGTCAGCTCATCAGACGTCTCTGCAAAAAAACATATCAACTGTTAGGGTTGAACTGGCTAATTGTATGCATAACTTATATAATATACTGGGGAAGCTATGCTAAGTACATAAACTACGGATAAATCAACTGCTGAAGACAAGAAGAACTACAACCGGCAACAGGAAGTGCGTCACGAGGCTGGGACCAGCCTGCACGCCGACGATAGGAGGAGCAAGTTTAAACCACGCTCCTCCTCTCTCTGACAGGCCAGCATTGAGCGGGAACTATCTCTGTCAGAGTATATAAGAGAGAACAATAGAATGTGACGCCCTCTTCTTCTGTCTGCCCTGCGAGGTGTCACAGAGAGACCGTATATACGAACCACCCATTTACCACACACGTGTTTGCATTAATTAAAGTATAGTTAAATCAGAAGTTACTATGTGCTGACTATTTTGTTCTGATACCAGTAACGAACTGTCGCAACTTTAACGCAACTCTACCTGGCTGGCTAGTTAAGCTGGACCTGCGTTGAACAATGTATCCAATGATTGACTTGTGTGGTTGTTCGTTTAGCGGGTTTGCACATTGAAGTGTTTTATATTGCGTTACGATTAGGCGTCCTGTTATTATTATCCATTATCTGGATTTAAGGATTTAAGTCTAGAATGCCTTTATAGCATTCAGAAACAAGTATTCAACACTGCTGTGGTATAACTTATATTAACATTGGAGCTGAATCAGTTTTATTAGCTCATATTAGCTCAATCTATCTACCACACATCTGAGATAGACAGACAGACAGATCCAGTCTGTCTGTCTGTCTGTCTGTCTGTCTGTCTGTCTGTCTGTCTGTCTGTCTGTCTGTCTGCCTGCCTGCCTGCCTGCCTACCTGTCTGTCTGTCTGTCTGTCTGTCTGTCTGTCTGTCTGTCTGTCTGCCTGCCTGTCTGTCTGTCTGTCTGTCTGTCTGTCTGCCAGTGCGCCTGCCTGTCTGTCTGCCTGCCTGTCTGTCTGTCTATTTGCCAGCCTGTATGCCTGCCTGTCTATCTGAGTTTCTGCCTGTATGCCTGCCTGTCTATCTGAGTTTCTGCCTGTGTCTATCTGTCCATCAGTAGCATCCCAAAGCAGATCTCTCCATCTCTATAATACCAAAATCTCTAGCTCACCCAACAAGACTTTTCTGTTCCTCCTTTTTCAAGATAAATTCACATCAGTATAATTTACAGGCTTTTATTTCTAGTTCAGTCTGGTTCAATCTGTGGATAGCTGTGGCACTAAATGCCAGCTCCTTTTAGCGAAGCGCTAGCAGGGTAATTGTCCTGGTGGTATAATCTCCCTTCAACAAAAGACAGAGAAATTATAATAAGGAGCATGTCTGCATGGCTTTTAACTTCCTCTGGGAAATCCTCTCACAATCTGCATCCCAAATGGATCTCTATTCCCTATGCTATGCACTACTTTTAAATCAGAGCCCTAGGCTAGGTGAATAAGGTGCCGATTTGGGACTCGGTATCAGTCGATGCAAGAGGGAGAGGGGGTTAATTATTTTATTCTCAATCTCACAACCTTTCACCCCTTGGACCCATTTTACCCCAAGCCCATCCATGTCTAATTGCTTCCATCTGTTCTTTATACGTCCTCGATACACTTGGCAGATATAGCAGTCGGCTGGCTGTGAGAGAGACTGCAGCCCCCACCGTGCAGACAGTATAGACAAGCTTTAAACAAAAAATAGGTCGACTGGACACCAGCTCAGGATAAAACACATGCTAGGTGATCGTGACATCATGGTATCATCTCTCAAACATCTGTAGAGGTTAGACACGAACAATGTGAGTTCCAAATGGCACCCTATTCCCTATATAGAGCACTACTGTTGACCAGGGCCCTATTCCCTATATAGAACACTACTGTTGACCAGGGCCCTATTCCCTATATAGAACACTACTGTTGACCAGAGCCCTATTCCCTATATAGAGCACTACTGTTGACCAGGGCCCTATTCCCTATATAGAGCACTACTGTTGACTAGAGCCCTATTCCCTATATAGTGCACTACTGTTGACCAGGGCCCTATTCCCTATATAGTGGACCAGGTTTAGACCAGGGCCCTATTCCCTATATAGTGCACTACTTTAGACCAGGGCCCTATTCCCTATATAGTGTACTCCTGTTATAAGGAAAGGGTTCCATTTAGGACACACGCTGTCCCTAACGAGTTATTCTCTGTGAACACTGAAGAGACTAACTCAATCAATAGAGAAATCACACACAGAAGATTTCTTAACAGGGACGATACTCAACAAGTTGTTGAGCATGACTGATAACTGATGTGTTGGTTTTACCTATTGTAGGTGGTGTGTGTGTGTGTGTGTGTGTGTGTGTGTGTGTGTGTGTGTGTGTCTAACTGAAATACTGTGCAGTTGTTTGGAAAAAACATCCAGGACCAGCTAGTTATCTCCCACCCTCAGGACCAGCCAGTTATCTCCCTCCCTCAGGACCAGCCAGTTATCTCCAACCCTCAGGACCAGCCAGTTACCTCCCACCCTCGGGACCAGCAAGTTATCTCCCACCCTCGGGACCAGCAAGTTATCTCCCACCCTCAGGACCAGCCAGTTATCTCCCACCCTCAGGACCAGCCAGTTATCTCCCACCCTCAGGACCAGCCAGTTATCTCCCACCCTCAGGACCAGCCAGTTATCTCCCACCCTCAGGACCAGCCAGTTATCTCCAACCCTCAGGACCAGCCAGTTATCTCCAACCCTCAGGACCAGCCAGTTATCTCCAACCCTCAGGACCAGCTAGTTATCTCCAACCCTCAGGACCAGCTAGTTATCTCCCACCCTCTCCCTCAGGACCAGCTAGTTATCTCCAACCCTCAGGACCAGCTAGTTATCTCCCACCCTCAGGACCAGCTAGTTATCCCCACCCTCAGGACCAGCCAGTTATCCCCACCCTCAGGACCAGCCAGTTATCTCCCTCCCTCAGGACCAGCCAGTTATCTCCCTCCCTCAGGACCAGCCAGTTATCTCCCTCCCTCAGGACCAGCCAGTTATCTCCCACCCCCAGGACCAGCTAGTTATCTCCCACCCCCAGGACCAGCTAGTTATCTCCCACCCTCAGGACCAGCCAGTTATCTCCCTCCCTCAGGACCAGCCAGTTATCTCCCTCCCTCAGGACCAGCTAGTTATCTCCCACCCTCAGGACCAGCCAGTTATCTCCCTCCCTCAGGACCAGCCAGTTACCTCCCACCCTCAGGACCAGCCAGTTACCTCCCACCCTCAGGACCAGCCAGTTATCTCCAACCCTCAGGACAAGCCAGTTACCTCCCACCCTCAGGACCAGCCAGTTATCTCCCACCCTCAGGATCAGCTAGTTATCTCCCACCCTCTCCCTCAGGACCAGCCAGTTATCTCCCACCCTCAGGACCAGCCAGTTATCTCCCACCCTCTCCCTCAGGACCAGCCAGTTATCCCCCAACCTCAGGACCAGCTAGTTATCTCCCACCCTCAGGACCAGCCAGTTACCTCCCTCCCTCAGGACCAGCCAGTTACCTCCCTCCCTCAGGACCAGCCAGTTACCTCCCACCCTCAGGACCAGCCAGTTATCTCCCATCCCTCTCCCTCAGGACCAGCCAGTTACCTCCCACCCTCAGGACCAACCAGTTATCTCCCACCCTCTCCCTCAGGACCAGCCAGTTATCTCCCACCCTCTCCCTCAGGACCAGCCAGTTACCTCCCACCCTCAGGACCAGCCAGTTACCTCCCACCCTCAGGACCAGCTAGTTATCTCCCTCCCTCTCCCTCAGGACCAGCCAGTTATCTCCCACCCTCAGGACCAGCCAGTTATCTCCCACCCTCTCCCTCAGGACCAGCCAGTTATCCCCCAACCTCAGGACCAGCTAGTTATCTCCCACCCTCAGGACCAGCCAGTTACCTCCCTCCCTCAGGACCAGCCAGTTACCTCCCACCCTCAGGACCAGCCAGTTATCTCCCATC
The DNA here is from genome assembly GCF_901001165.1 of Salmo trutta. Lineage (NCBI taxonomy): Eukaryota > Metazoa > Chordata > Actinopteri > Salmoniformes > Salmonidae > Salmo > Salmo trutta. Next base: position 1,592,083 of record NC_042981.1, read on the forward strand.
CCTCTCCCTCAGGACCAGCCAGTTATCTCCCACCCTCTCCCTCAGGACCAGCCAGTTACCTCCCACCCTCAGGACCAGCCAGTTATCTCCCACCCCCAGGACCAGCCAGTTATCTCCCACCCCCAGGACCAGCCAGTTATCTCCCATCCCCAGGACCAGCCAGTTACCTCCCACCCTCAGGACCAGCTAGTTACCTCCCACCCTCATGACCAGCTAGTTATCTCCCTCCCTCTCCCTCAGGACCAGCCAGTTATCTCCCACCCCCAGGACCAGCCAGTTACCTCCCACCCTCAGGACCAGCCAGTTATCTCCCACTCCCAGGACCAGCCAGTTACCTCCCACCCTCAGGACCAGCCAGTTATCTCCCACCCCCAGGACCAGCTAGTTATCTCCCACCCTCTCCCTCAGGACCAGCCAGTTATCTCCCTCCCTCAGGACCAGCCAGTTATCTCCCACCCTCAGGACCATCTAGTTATCTCCCTCCCTCAGGACCAGCCAGTTATCTCCCTCCCTCAGGACCAGCCAGTTATCGCCCTCCCTCAGGACCAGCCAGTTATCTCCCTCCCTCAGGACCAGCCAGTTATCTCCCACCCTCGGGACCAGCTAGTTATCTCCCACCCTCGGGACCAGCCAGTTATCTCCCACCCTCGGGACCAGCCAGTTATCTCCCACCCTCGGGACCAGCCAGTTATCTCCCTCCCTCATGTAACCTACGGTGAAACGGTACCTGGCACATGACTCCCGGCCCAAGACAGGGTGAATCGCTCCACTGTGGCTGTCACCTGTTCCCTTTCAGCTTTCTACCGTAGTCCACTTCCTCTGGTCCTGTATATGGAGGTTTACACAGGCTGCCTAATTGTGATCTTTTCCTTACTAACTGTTCTGATCGTGAATGAAACGTATTGGGAGGCAGATAAATGCATAACACAGCCAGCACCTGAGATCCACACACACACTCACACTCACACACACACACACACACACTCAATTCAAGGTTACTAAACATGGGACTAACAATATATTCCTCCCGTCCCCTGTGAGGCACACTGCGGCTCTTCAACCCTGAACGACTTGCGGAGGATTTATAAAGAGTTTACAGAACATGTGTATCCAGAGGCATTACAACTACGTGAATATTTAATTACATTAAACAAAAAACTGTTTAACGAACGGAAATCATTGTTTTTTTCACATGCAGAGAATTGAAGGGGATCGTTATCACTATCCTTATGTGGAATAGTGATGTATTTGCTCGGTGTGAGTAAGGTAACTAGATATTATAGGATCTGAAATGGTTCTTCCATGTGGAGTGGAATAGTGATTTATTTGTTGGATATGAGTATGCAAACTTGTCACGTCCTGACTAGTAAAAGGGGTTATTTGTTGTTGTAGTTTGGTCGGGGCGTGGCAGGGGGTGTTTGTTTTGTGTGGTTCAGGTTTTTTGGGTTATGTTCTACATTTTCTATTTCTATGTGTTTATCTAGTTTTTCTATTTCTATGTTGGGGTTTTGGTAGGACCTCCAATTAGAGACAGCTGGTTGTCGTTTCCTCTAATTGGAGGCCATATTTAGTTGGGTTAGTTTTCTCTTGTGTTTTGTGGGTGGTTGTTTCCTGTATAGTCTGAGCACCTTACGGGACTGGTTTTCGTTTGTTTGTTTGGTTTAAGTGTTTTTTTCCTTCAATAAATAAGAAGATGATAAATATACCCGCTGCATTTTGGTCCACTCCATACGACGACCGTTACAAAACTAGATATTATAGGATCTGAAATGGTTGTTCCATGTGGAAAATGGAATAGTGATTTATTTGTTCGGTGTGAGTAAGGTAACTAGATATTATAGGATCTGAAATGGTTGTTCCATGTGGAAAATGGCAAGGTAAGTATTTCTGTTTATCTCTTTTTTTTCTCCAAAATGTAGGAGTATACTATTTCAAGAAAAGCTATGTTAGCAGAAAGCACAGTCAACCTATTACAGTTACGATTACAAGACGATGAAAGGTTGCAGAGAAATCACTGGACCATTACCATCCTTACAGTAACAAATTAAATCCAGAAATATTTATGTGCATGAAGCAAAGCAGTCTCTCTTAATGTCTACAGTACTGACTACAACACAAATAAAACAACGCCCCAATTGTAACAAAAACAGCAGCATTTGAGTTACTTAGGATACATTAGGATCCTGCCATCATCGTGGAGCAACTACAGCTCCCTCTGGCTCCAATGAGAGCCGCCATGGCTTTGCTTCAGTACAGTCTGACGGACAGTTAGATGGCCCGCTGTAAGAGACTCTCTCCTGTGTTGACATCTCCCTGACAAGGTGAAAACATCAGCAGAAACACACTAGGGAAGAGTGACACCTCAGTGCCAGCCCACTGAATAGGGGCTCTGCTCTGCCTTGACGTGAGTGTGTGTCTCCACTGAATAGGGGCTAGCCGTGATGTGTGTGTGTGTGTGTGTGTGTGTGTGTGTGTGTGTGTGTGTGTGTGTGTGTGTTGAGCAGCTCCACTGTGATGTGAGAGGAGGTGAAGGCAAGGATCACAATAGCACCCCCCATGTTTAGAGGAGCAAGGCAGGGTTTCTGACTCCTGGTGCGCTGTGATTGGGTGGGTATGAGGAGGGAGGCGGGGTTTCTGACTCCTGATGCGCTGTGATTGGGTGGCTATGAGGAGCATACTGTGGTCATGATGTGATAGTTTGGCTGCCTGGTTCCTGATGTATTGTGATGGTTTGGCTGCCTGGTTCCGGATGTGTTGTGATGGTTTGGCTGCCTGGTTCCTGATGTATTGTGATGGTTTGGCTGCCTGGTTCCTGAGGTATTGTGATGGTTTGGCTGCCTGGTTCCTGAGGTATTGTGATGGTTTGGCTGCCTGGTTCCTGAGGTATTGTGATGGTTTGGCTGCCTGGTTCCTGAGGTATTGTGATGGTTTGGCTGCCTGGTTCCTGATGTGTTGTGATGGTTTGGCTGCCTGGTTCCTTTGGTATTGTGATGGTTTGGCTGCCTGGTTCCTGAGGTATTGTGATGGTTTGGCTGCCTGGTTCCTGATGTATTGTGATGGTTTGGCTGCCTGGTTCCTGATGTATTGTGATGGTTTGGCTGCCTGGTTCCTGAGGTATTGTGATGGTTTGGCTGCCTGGTTCCTGATGTATTGTGATGGTTGGCTGCCTGGTTCCTGCTGTGTTGTGATGGTTTGGCTGCCTGGTTCCTGAGGTATTGTGATGGTTTGGCTGCCTGGTTCCTGATGTGTTGTGATGGTTTGGCTGCCTGGTTCCTGGAGGATATGGTGTTTGATGTGTATAACCGGTACCGTTACAGTAGCGTTGGGAGGGAGGAGTATAACCGGTACCGTTACAGTAGCGTTGGAGGGAGGAGTATAACCGGTACCGTTACAGTAGCGTTTGGAGGGAGGAGTATAACCGGTACCGTTACAGTAGCGTTGGAGGGAGGAGTATAACCGGTACTGTTACAGTAGCGTTGGGAAGGAGGAGTATAACCGGTACCGTTACAGTAGCGTTGGAGGGAGGAGTATAACCGGTACCGTTACAGTAGCGTTGGGAGGGAGGAGTATAACCGGTACCGTTACAGTAGCGTTGGGAGGGAGGAGTATAACCGGTACCGTTACAGTAGCGTTTGGAGGGAGGAGTATAACCGGTACCGTTACAGTAGCGTTGGGAGGGAGGAGTATAACCGGTACCGTTACAGTAGCGTTGGAGGGAGGAGTATAACCGGTACCGTTACAGTAGCGTTGGGAGGGAGGAGTATAACCGGTACCGTTACAGTAGCGTTGGAGGGAGGAGTATAACCGGTACCGTTACAGTAGCGTTGGGAGGGAGGAGTATAACCGGTACCGTTACAGTAGCGTTAGGAGGGAGGAGTATAACCGGTACCGTTACAGTAGCGATGGAGGGAGGAGTATAACCGGTACCGTTACAGTAGCGTTGGAGGGAGGAGTATAACCGGTACCGTTACAGTAGCGTTGGGAGGGAGGAGTATAACCGGTACCGTTACAGTAGCGTTGGAGGGAGGAGTATAACCGGTACCGTTACAGTAGCGTTGGAGGGAGGAGTATAACCGGTACCGTTACAGTAGCGTTGGGAGGGAGGATACGGTGTTTGATTCGTATAACCGGTACCGTTACAGTAGCGTTAGGAGGGAGGAGTATAACCGGTACCGTTACAGTAGCGTTGGAGGGAGGAGTATAACCGGTGCCATTACAGTAGCGTTGGAGGGAGGAGTATAACCGGTACCGTTACAGTAGCGTTGGGAGGGAGGAGTATAACCGGTACCGTTACAGTAGCGTTGGAGGGAGGAGTATAACCGGTACCGTTACAGTAGCGTTGGAGGGAGGAGTATAACCGGTACCGTTACAGTAGCGTTGGGAGGGAGGAGTATAACCGGTACCGTTACAGTAGCGTTGGAGGGAGGAGTATAACCGGTACCGTTACAGTAGCGTTGGGAGGGAGGAGTATAACCGGTACCGTTACAGTAGCGTTGGGAGGGAGGAGTATAACCGGTACCGTTACAGTAGCTATGGAGGGAGGAGTAAAACCGGTACCGTTACAGTAGCGTTGGAGGGAGGAGTATAACCGTTACAGTAGCGTTGGAGGGAGGAGTATAACCGGTACCGTTACAGTAGCGTTGGGAGGGAGGAGTATAACCGGTACCATTACAGTAGCGTTGGAGGGAGGAGTATAACCGGTACCGTTACAGTAGCGTTGGAGGGAGGAGTATAACCGGTACCGTTACAGTAGCGTTGGAGGGAGGAGTATAACCGGTGCCGTTACAGTAGCATTTGGAGGGAGGAGTATAACCGGTACCGTTACAGTAGCGTTGGAGGGAGGAGTATAACCGGTACCGTTACAGTAGTGTTGGAGGGAGGAGTATAACCGGTACCATTACAGTAGCGTTGGGAGGGAGGAGTATAACCGGTACCGTTACAGTAGCGTTGGGAGGGAGGAGTATAACCGGTACCGTTACAGTAGCGTTGGGAGGGAGGAGTATAACCGGTACCGTTACAGTAGCGTTGGAGGGAGGAGTATAACCGGTACCGTTACAGTAGCGTTGGAGGGAGGAGTATAACCGGTACCGTTACAGTAGCGTTGGAGGGAGGAGTATAACCGGTACCGTTACAGTAGCGTTGGGAGGGAGGAGTATAACCGGTACCGTTACAGTAGCGTTGGAGGGAGGAGTATAACCGGTACCGTTACAGTAGCTTTGGAGGGAGGAGTATAACCGGTACCGTTACAGTAGCATTGGGAGGGAGGAGTATAACCGGTACCGTTACAGTAGCGTTGGGAGGGAGGAGTATAACCGGTACCGTTACAGTAGCGTTGGGAGGGAGGAGTATAACCGTTACAGTAGCGTTGGGAGGGAGGAGTATAACCGTTACAGTAGCGTTGGGAGGGAGGAGTATAACCGGTACCGTTACAGTAGCGTTAGGAGGGAGGAGTATAACCGGTACCGTTACAGTAGCGTTGGGAGGGAGGAGTATAACCGGTACCGTTACAGTAGCGTTGGGAGGGAGGAGTATAACCGTTACAGTAGCGTTGGGAGGGAGGAGTATAACCGTTACAGTAGCGTTGGGAGGGAGGAGTATAACCGATACCGTTACAGTAGCGTTAGGAGGGAGGAGTATAACCGGTACCGTTACAGTAGCGTTGGAGGGAGGAGTATAACCGGTACCGTTACAGTAGCGTTGGAGGGAGGAGTATAACCGGTACCGTTACAGTAGCGTTGGGAGGGAGGAGTATAACCGGTACCGTTACAGTAGCGTTGGGAGGGAGGAGTATAACCGGTACCGTTACAGTAGCGTTGGGAGGGAGGAGTATAACCGTTACAGTAGCGTTGGGAGGGAGGAGTATAACCGGTACCGTTACAGTAGCGTTGGGAGGGAGGAGTATAACCGGTACCGTTACAGTAGCGTTGGGAGGGAGGAGTATAACCGTTACAGTAGCGTTGGAGGGAGGAGTATAACCGGTACCGTTACAGTAGCGTTGGAGGGAGGAGTATAACCGGTACCGTTACAGTAGCGTTGGAGGGAGGAGTATAACCGGTACCGTTACAGTAGCGTTGGAGGGAGGAGTATATTCGGTACCGTTACAGTAGCGTTGGGAGGGAGGAGTATAACCGGTACCGTTACAGTAGCGTTGGGAGGGAGGAGTATAACCGGTACCGTTACAGTAGCGTTGAAGGGAGGAGTATAACCGGTACCGTTACAGTAGCGTTGGGAGGGAGGAGTATAACCGGTACCGTTACAGTAGCGTTGGAGGGAGGAGTATAACCGGTACCGTTACAGTAGCGTTGGAGGGAGGAGTATAACCGGTACCGTTACAGTAGCGTTGGGAGGGAGGAGTATAACCGGTACCGTTACAGTAGCGTTGGGAGGGAGGAGTATAACCGGTACCGTTACAGTAGCGTTGGGAGGGAGGAGTATAACCGGTACCGTTACAGTAGCGTTGGGAGGGAGGAGTATAACCGGTACCGTTACAGTAGCGTTGGAGGGAGGAGTATAACCGGTACCGTTACAGTAGCGTTGGGAGGGAGGAGTATAACCGGTACCGTTACAGTAGCGTTGGGAGGGAGGATACGGTGTTTGATGCGTATAACCGGTACCGTTACAGTAGCGTTCGAGGGAGGAGTATAACCGGTACCGTTACAGTATTGCTGGAGGGAGGATATGGGGGCAGGGTGGCTAAGAGGACTGTGGGCTAAAACAATGTGGTAACCATGCCAGGGGGTGCCAGGGGGTTAGCAGGTCCAACTGGGTCCTGACATGTCCTGATGGTGTGGAGCTCAGGGTCACACACACACACACACACACACACACACACACACACACACACACACACACACGGCTATGTCGGCACATACAGAATGCTCTGCAGATATAACTTAATATGTATGACAAAGTCTCATGAAAGAATACCTACGATTGCCTACGGAGCTGTGAGGGGAACGGCACCTCCGTACCTTCAGGCTCTGATCAGGCCCTACACCCAAACAAGGGCACTGCGTTCATCCACCTCTGGCCTGCTGGCCCCCCTACCTCTGCGGAAGCACAGTTCCCGCTCAGCCCAATCAAAACTGTTCGCTGCTCTGGCACCCCAATGGTGGAACAAGCTCCCTCACGACGCCAGGACAGCGGAGTCAATCACCACCTTCCGGAGACACCTGAAACCCCACCTCTTTAAGGAACTTTAAGGAATACCTGGGATAGGATATAGTAATCCTTCTAACCCCCCCCCCCCCAAAAAAAGATATAGATGTACTATTGTAAAGTGGTTGTTCCACTGGATATCATAAGGTGAATGCACCAATTTGTAAGTCGCTCTGAATAAGAGCGTCTGCTAAATGACGTAAATGTAATGTAAATGTAAAATGTAAATGAATACCGCTCTTCTCAACACATAGGTGATGTTCATCTAGGATATCTATTTCTTTCTGATGTGGATCTTTATTGCCTCAAGCCAGTGAATCCCAAACATTTAGTCTATCAAGGACAGCTACATTTTATATTATTTTTTGTCCTTGATAGACTAAATGTTTCATCGGTTTGAGGAAATATAGATCCATATAAGATAGAAAGGCTTGGGGCAATATAGATCCACATCAGATAGAAAGGCTTGGGACAATATAGATCCACATCAGATAGAAAGGCTTGGGACAATATAGATCCACATCAGATAGAAAGGCTTGGGAAAATATAGATCCACATGAGATTGAAAGGCTTGGGAAAATATAGATCAACATGAGATTGAAAGGCTTGGGACAATATAGATCCACATCAGATAGAAAGGCTTGGGACAATATAGATCCACATCAGATAGAAAGGCTTGGGGAAATATAGATCCACATCAGATAGATGAACATCACCTGTGTATTGAGAACACCATCTTATTCTTTCACACATATTAATATAAAATCCAGCACAGTAACTTGAAGTCAATTGTACAATCTTGCTCAATACAATCCAGGACAGCAACACAGCTAATACGATATCTGGATTCTGAATAAGTAGACTGAGTAGAGAGTGACTGTAGATTGAGTAGAGAGTGACTGTAGACTGAGTAGAGAGTGACTGTAGATTGAGTAGAGAGTGACTGTAGATTGAGGAAGTAGATTGAGTAGTGAGTAGAGAGTGACTGTAGATTGAGGAAGTAGATTGAGTAGTGAGTGACTGTAGATTGAGTAGAGAGTAGAGAGTGACTGTAGATTGAGTAGAGAGTGGCTGTAGATTGAGTAGAGAGTGACTGTAGATTGAGTAGAGAGTGACTGTAGATTGAGTAGAGAGTAGAGAGTGACTGTAGATTGAGTAGAGAGTGGCTGTAGATTGAGTAGAGAGTGACTGTAGATTGAGTAGAGAGTGACTGTAGATTGAGTAGAGAGTAGAGAGTGACTGTAGATTGAGTAGAGAGTGACTGTAGATTGAGGAAGTAGACTGAGTAGTGAGTAGAGAGTGACTGTAGATTGAGTAGTGAGTGACTGTAGATTGAGTAGTGAGTGACTGTAGATTGAGTAGTGAGTGACTGTAGATTGAGTAGTGAGTGACTGTAGATTGAGTAGAGAGTGACTGTAGATTGAGGAAGTAGACTAAGTAGAGAGTAGAGAGTGACTGTAGATTGAGTAGAGAGTGACTGTAGATTGAGTAGAGAGTGACTGTAGATTTAGTAAATGATTGAGTAGAGAGTGACTGTAGATTGAGTAGAGAGTGACTGTAGAATGAGTAGTGAGTGACTGTAGATTGAGGAAGTAGACTGAGTAGAGAGTAGAGAGTGACTGTAGATTGAGTAGAGAGTGACTGTAGATTGAGTAGAGAGTGACTGTAGATTGAGTAGAGAGTGACTGTAGACTGAGTAGAGAGTAACTGTAGATTGAGTAGAGAGTGACTGTAGATTGAGTAGAGAGTGACTGTAGATTGAGGAAGTAGATTGAGTAGAGAGTAGAGAGTGACTGTAGATTTAGTAAATGATTGAGTAGAGAGTAGAGAGTGACTGTAGATTGAGTAGAGAGTGACTGTAGATTGAGTAGAGAGTGACTGTAGACTGAGGAAGTAGATTGAGTAGTGAGTAGAGAGTGACTGTAGATTGAGTAGAGAGTGACTGTAGATTGAGGAAGTAGACTGAGTAGTGAGTGACTGTAGACTGAGTAGTGAGTAGTGAGTGACTGTAGATTTAGTAAATGATTGAGTAGAGAGTAGAGAGTGACTGTAGATTGAGGAAGTAGACTGAGTAGTGAGTAGAGAGTGACTGTAGATTGAGTAGAGAGTGACTGTAGATTGAGTAGAGAGTGACTGTAGATTGAGTAGAGAGTGACTGTAGATTGAGGAAGTAGACTGAGTAGTGAGTAGTGAGTGACTGTAGACTGAGTAGTGAGTAGTGAGTGACTGTAGAATGAGTAGTGAGTGACTGTAGATTGAGGAAGTAGACTGAGTAGAGAGTAGAGAGTGACTGTAGATTGAGTAGAGAGTGACTGTAGATTGAATAGAGAGTGACTGTAGATTGAGGAAGTAGACTGAGTAGAGAGTAGAGAGTGACTGTAGATTGAGTAGAGAGTGACTGTAGATTTAGTAAATGATTGAGTAGAGAGTAGAGAGTGACTGTAGATTGAGGAAGTAGACTGAGTAGAGAGTAGTGAGTGACTGTAGATTGAGTAGAGAGTGACTGTAGATTGAGTAGAGAGTGACTGTAGATTGAGTAGAGAGTGACTGTAGATTGAGTAGAGAGTAGAGAGTGACTGTAGATTGAGGAAGTAGACTGAGTAGTGAGTAGAGAGTGACTGTAGATTGAGTAGAGAGTGACTGTAGATTGAGGAAGTAGACTGAGTAGTGAGTAGAGAGTGACTGTAGATTGAGTAGAGAGTGACTGTAGATTGAGTAGAGAGTGACTGTAGATTGAGGAAGTAGACTGAGTAGAGAGTAGAGAGTGACTGTAGATTGAGTAGAGAGTGACTGTAGATTGAGGAAGTAGACTGAGTAGTGAGTAGTGAGTGACTGTAGATTGAGTAGAGAGTGACTGTAGATTGAGGAAGTAGACTGAGTAGTGAGTAGTGAGTGACTGTAGACTGAGTAGTGAGTAGTGAGTGACTGTAGATTGAGTAGAGAGTGACTGTAGATTGAGGAAGTAGACTGAGTAGTGAGTAGAGAGTGACTGTAGATTGAGTAGTGAGTGACTGTAGATTGAGTGGAGCTACTATAGATTACAGTGTGTGGCCCAAAAGACACCCTACTCCATTTGGGACACACCCTGAATGATTAGCACGGTCTCTGTGGCAAATCATAACACACAGCCTTCACATTACCATTCATACTGACTATATTTCTTTCTTTCTCTCGGAGGACCTGAGCCCTAGGACCATGCCTCGGGACTACCTGGCATGATGACTCCTTGCTGTCCCCAGTCCACCTCGCCATGCTGCTGCTCCAATTTCAACTGTTCTGCCTGCGGCTACGGAACCGTGACGTGTTCACCGGACGTGCTTGTTGCACCCTCGACAACTACAATGATTATTATTATTTGACCATGCTGGTCATTTATGAACATTTTAACATCTTGACCATGTTCTGTTATAATATCCACCCGGCATAGCCAGAAGAGGACTGGCCACCCCTCATAGCCTGGTTCCTCTCTAGGTTTCTTCCTAGGTTTTTGGCCTTTCTAGGGAGTTTTTCCTAGGGAGTTTTTCCTAGCCACAGTCCCTCTTTCACATGCATTGCTTGCTGTTTGGGGTTTTAGGCTGGGTTTCTGTACAGCACTTTGAGATTTCAGCTTATATACGAAGGGCTATATAAATAAATTTGATTTGATTTGATATATAACACACAGCCTTCACATTACCATTCATACCAACTATATAACACACAGCCTTCACATTACCATTCATACTAACTATATAACACACAGCCTTCACATGACCATTCATACTGACTATATAACACACAGCCTTCACATTACCATTCATACTAACTATATAACACACAGCCTTCACATTACCATTCATACTAACTATATAACACACAGCCTTCACATGATCATTCATACTAACTATATAACACACAGCCTTCACATTACCATTCATACTGACTATATAACACAGCCTTCACATTACCATTCATACTGACTATATAACACAGCCTTCACATTACCATTCATACTGACTATATAACACACAGCCTTCACATTACCATTCATACTGACTATATAACACACAGCCTTCACATTACCATTCATACTGACTATATAACACACAGCCTTCACATTACCATTCATACTAACTATATAACACACAGCCTTCACATTACCATTCATACTAACTATATAACACAGCCTTCACATTACCATTCATACTGACTATATAACACAGCCTTCACATTACCATTCATACTGACTATATAACACACAGCCTTCACATTACCATTCATACTGACTATATAACACAGCCTTCACATGACCATTCATACTGACTATATAACACACAGCCTTCACATTACCATTCATACTGACTATATAACACAGCCTTCACATTACCATTCATACTGACTATATAACACACAGCCTTCACATTACCATTCATACTAACTATATAACACACAGCCTTCACATTACCATTCATACTAACTATATAACACAGCCTTCACATGACCATTCATACTGACTATATAACACAGCCTTCACATTACCATTCATACTGACTATATAACACACAGCCTTCACATTACCATTCATACTGACTATATAACACAGCCTTTACATACTAACTATATAACGCACAGCTTTTGGGGACACTTTCTACGAGGCATACACATTTCATGCCTAGTATAACATGTATAATGCTTCATTGTAATACTCTTTTGGTGCCTTATAACATTCGCTATAAGATAATAATGAACCCGCCACAGCTCCTAAAACAGCGTTTAACTTCTACAGACATGTTCGGCGAGAACAGCACGCAGCTCAACATCACGCACATCATCCAAAGTCTGCTAGAGAATTGAGAGCATAGCCCTCGTTTATGGACCGTTACTCATTGTAGCGTTACACTATATATAAAACACACCGGAAATGTGTATGTTTGAGAACACGGTGAGAAGAGAATATTATTTACACGCACACACACATTGAATCAATCTCCCCTTCTACAGCCAAATGCGCAGGGAATCGAAACACGTTCAATTGGCTACCGCATTGAATCCTAAAAACCAGAGAACATTCATGAGCGTCTATGAAGTTTGAATGCGACCTGAACAACAGCAAACATGGCAAGGTAATTCCAGTTCCCATCGCTTCAAGACTCTGCTTTAGCCTGTAGCCTTTTACAACACGGTGTTTTGTCGGGGAGGGAAATATGCAGGCGACAGCCTATGCATTTACATCAGTTTGACAAGCATCCCCCTCATCCACAAAATGAAAAAGCGCAATACTTCACAGTCATTCCGTTGAAATAGAATCAGAAACTGTACATGTCTGGTTTCATCGGAAGAATATAGATGGATGAGAATATCGTTCACACACACACACACACACACACACACACACACACACACACACACACACACACACACACACACACACACACACACACACTGATTCAATAACACCACCGCCACAGCCAGAGCCACAGCCAAATACATCACTTCGCATCCCTCGTCCATTAAATAGTCTGATCAGCCATTCCATTCAATTAGTCAGAAGTGTTGTACTCACCAATAGGAGCCAGCTGGAGAAAGAAAAGCCAGACGAAGTCCATTCTGGACGGTGACGTTAATTTGAACTGTAGGAATCCTGAGTGTGGTAGGAGTTTTACTTGATGAATGTTCCTTCCGTGATGTTATTACCGGATAATGATGTATTGTGTTTTTTTTAAAGAACACTGCTCCGTGTTGTCCAGGGAAGATTATCTCAGTACATAGACGCCAGATTCCAACGGTTTGAAAAAAACGTGATAATGAAATACATCCTTTGAGAAAAAAAAGTCAAAACTTTTTTTTTGTTACAGATATATATATATATATATAAAAAGATATAGGCTGCAGACAGTAGGCAAAGTCTAGAGATGTCTGCGATATGCTACATTAAACGTTCTCTACTACACATACACATCCACAATAATAAAAGTAAATTGTCCTCTTTGGTCAAACTTTGTGTCTACACGAAGCTAGAATTATTTCCCCTACGTCGATTTGAATCGTTAGTCCTGTTTTCCGTTTGGGTTTTTTTCCGCTGCTTGCTCGCTGTTGTCGATCAATGTCTGTCCACCACCTGCGCACCGAGTGTGAGAAATCGCGACGGAGTGCAAATCACAGACGCTGCTGTCCGTTCCGTGCGCTGTCAGCAGTAGCCCGCATGCCGGTAGATGGCGATATTGAGTCGTTTCAATATACCGTCCAAAGGCATTGTAACGCAGCCTAGCGTTCCCCGTGGATATGTTAGTACATACAACAATTCTCCATTCAGGCTACAAAAGGCCTTGATTTCCTCCTTAATAACTCAATTTAATTGCGAGAAGGTAGAAGAAAAAGAAAAAACAGGGAAAATATGGTAACTTACTTTATGAAACATCCTTTTACACCACCATGCTAGAGTGGCAAATGCTTCTTCCTGATGTTCGACCCACATTCATCCAGGAGGTTAGACAACAGACTGCTGCAACCTGACTGGCTGAACTTGATACACATCATCCAGGAAGAGCATTCCTAGGTATTAGCCACTCTAGCATGGTGTTGTGAAATGTTGTGAAGCAGAGGTTTTACGAGTGTATAGCCGGCTGCTGCGTACAACGCCATTAGACTGTAAGATTGAAAACAACTCAAGTCCCGTGTGGCTCAGTTGGTAGAGCATGGTGTTTGCAACGCCAGGGTTGTGGGTTTGATTCCCATGGGGGACCAGCGCGGAGAAAAAAAAAATGTATGAAATGTATGCATTCACTACTGTAAGTTGCTCTGGATAAGAGTGTCTGCTAAATGACTAAAAATGTAAAATGTTGCCATCTGCCTGCATTTTGGGATATCGAGACAATGTGGTGTGGTGATGATGCCCTGTTGGTCCACCATCCTAATGGAACCTAGTTATATTCTACATGAGGAAGTTCACAATGTATATATTATATATTATCCACAAGACATGAGGCTAATTAGGGAATATATTTAGGCTATTTGGATATGTGCCGTTTTGTATTATAGCCTGGCCTAGCTATATTAAATATATTGTAGGCTATTTGGATATGTGCCGTTTTGTATTATAGCCTGGCCTAGCTATATTAAATATATTGTAGGCTATTTGGATATGTGCCGGTTTGTATTATAGCCTGGCCTAGCTATATTAAATATATTGTAGGCTATTTGGATATGTGCCGTTTTGTATTATAGCCTGGCCTAGCTATATTAAATATATTGTAGGCTATTTGGATATGTGCCGGTTTGTATTATAGCCTGGCCTAGCTATATTAAATATATTGTAGGCTATTTGGATATGTGCCGTTTTGTATTATAGCCTGGCCTAGCTATATTAAATATATTGTAGGCTATTTGGATATGTGCCGGTTTGTATTATAGCCTGGCCTAGCTATATTAAATATATTGTAGGCTATTTGGATATGTGCCATTTTGTATTATAGCCTGGCCTAGCTATATTAAATATATTGTAGGCTATTTGGATATGTGCCGTTTTGTATTATAGCCTGGCCTAGCTATATTAAATATATTGTAGGCTATTTGGATATGTGCCGGTTTGTATTATAGCCTGGCCTAGCTATATTAAATATATTGTAGGCTATTTGGATATGTGCCGGTTTGTATTATAGCCTGGCCTAGCTATATTAAATATATTGTAGGCTATTTGGCTATGTGCCGTTTTGTATTATAGCCTGGCCTAGCTATATTAAATATATTGTAGGCTATTTGGATATGTGCCGGTTTGTATTATAGCCTGGCCCAGCTATATTAAATATATTGTAGGCTATTTGGATATGTGCCGGTTTGTATTATAGCCTGGCCTAGCTATATTAAATATATTGTAGGCTATTTGGATATGTGCCGGTTTGTATTATAGCCTGGCCTAGCTATATTAAATATATTGTAGGCTATTTGGATATGTGCCGTTTTGTATTATAGCCTGGCCTAGCTATATTAAATATATTGTAGGCTATTTGGATATGTGCCGTTTTGTATTATAGCCTGGCCTAGCTATATTAAATATATTGTAGGCTATTTGGATATGTGCCGTTTTGTATTATAGCCTGGCCTAGCTATATTAAATATATTGTAGGCTATTTGGATATGTGCCGTTTTGTATTATAGCCTGGCCTAGCTATATTAAATATATTGTAGGCTATTTGGATATGTGCCGGTTTGTATTATAGCCTGGCCTAGCTATATTAAATATATTGTAGGCTATTTGGATATGTGCCGTTTTGTATTATAGCCTGGCCCAGCTATATTAAATATATTGTAGGCTATTTGGATATGTGCCGGTTTGTATTATAGCCTGGCCCAGCTATATTAAATATATTGTTGGCTATTTGGATATGTGCCGGTTTGTATTATAGCCTGGCCCAGCTATATTAAATATATTGTAGGCTATTTGGATATGTGCCGTTTTGTATTATAGCCTGGCCTAGCTATATTAAATATATTGTAGGCTATTTGGATATGTGCCGTTTTGTATTATAGCCTGGCCCAGCTATATTAAATATATTGTAGGCTATTTGGATATGTGCCGGTTTGTATTATAGCCTGGCCTAGCTATATTAAATATATTGTAGGCTATTTGGATATGTGCCGGTTTGTATTATAGCCTGGCCTAGCTATATTAAATATATTGTAGGCTATTTGGATATGTGCCGTTTTGTATTATAGCCTGGCCTAGCTATATTAAATATATTGTAGGCTATTTGGATATGTGCCGGTTTGTATTATAGCCTGGCCTAGCTATATTAAATATATTGTAGGCTATTTGGATATGTGCCGTTTTGTATTATAGCCTGGCCTAGCTATATTAAATATATTGTAGGCTATTTGGATATGTGCCGGTTTGTATTATAGCCTGGCCCAGCTATATTAAATATATTGTAGGCTATTTGGATATGTGCCGGTTTGTATTATAGCCTGGCCCAGCTATATTAAATATATTGTAGGCTATTTGGATATGTGCCGGTTTGTATTATAGCCTGGCCTAGCTATATTAAATATATTGTAGGCTATTTGGATATGTGCCGGTTTATATTATAGCCTGGCCCAGCTATATTAAATATATTGTAGGCTATTTGGATATGTGCCGTTTTGTATTATAGCCTGGCCTAGCTATATTAAATATATTGTAGGCTATTTGGATATGTGCCGGTTTGTATTATAGCCTGGCCTAGCTATATTAAATATATTGTAGGCTATTTGGATATGTGCCGTTTTGTATTATAGCCTGGCCTAGCTATATTAAATATATTGTAGGCTATTTGGATATGTGCCGTTTTGTATTATAGCCTGGCCTAGCTATATTAAATATATTGTAGACTATTTGGATATGTGCCGGTTTGTATTATAGCCTGGCCCAGCTATATTAAATATATTGTAGGCTATTTGGATATGTGCCGTTTTGTATTATAGCCTGGCCTAGCTATATTAAATATATTGTAGGCTATTTGGATATGTGCCGGTTTGTATTATAGCCTGGCCTAGCTATATTAAATATATTGTAGGCTATTTGGATATGTGCCGTTTTGTATTATAGCCTGGCCTAGCTATATTAAATATATTGTAGGCTATTTGGATATGTGCCGTTTTGTATTATAGCCTGGCTATATTAAATATATTGTAGGCTATTTGGATATGTGCCGTTTTGTATTATAGCCTGGCCTAGCTATATTAAATATATTGTAGGCTATTTGGATATGTGCCGTTTTGTATTATAGCCTGGCCTAGCTATATTAAATATATTGTAGGCTATTTGGATATGTGCCGGTTTGTATTATAGCCTGGCCTAGCTATATTAAATATATTGTAGGCTATTTGGATATGTGCCGGTTTGTATTATAGCCTGGCCTAGCTATATTAAATATATTGTAGGCTATTTGGATATGTGCCGGTTTGTATTATAGCCTGGCCTAGCTATATTAAATATATTGTAGGCTATTTGGATATGTGCCGTTTTGTATTATAGCCTGGCCTAGCTATATTAAATATATTGTAGGCTATTTGGATATGTGCCGGTTTGTATTATAGCCTGGCCTAGCTATATTAAATATATTGTAGGCTATTTGGATATGTGCCGGTTTGTATTATAGCCTGGCCTAGCTATATTAAATATATTGTAGGCTATTTGGATATGTGCCGTTTTGTATTATAGCCTGGCCTAGCTATATTAAATATATTGTAGGCTATTTGGATATGTGCCGTTTTGTATTATAGCCTGGCCCAGCTATATTAAATATATTGTAGGCTATTTGGATATGTGCCGGTTTGTATTATAGCCTGGCCTAGCTATATTAAATATATTGTAGGCTATTTGGATATGTGCCGGTTTGTATTATAGCCTGGCCTAGCTATATTAAAAATATTGTAGGCTATTTGGATATGTGCCGTTTTGTATTATAGCCTGGCCTAGCTATATTAAATATATTGTAGGCTATTTGGATATGTGCCGTTTTGTATTATAGCCTGGCCTAGCTATATTAAATATATTGTAGGCTATTTGGATATGTGCCGGTTTGTATTATAGCCTGGCCCAGCTATATTAAATATATTGTAGGCTATTTGGATATGTGCCGGTTTATATTATAGCCTGGCCTAGCTATATTAAATATATTGTAGGTGAGCTGTGCTGCTCATGTCGGTGTTCATTCCTCAGCATGTTTGTTATAAAAATCGGGTACTTTGTCGCTCGACGAGCACATTTGAAGTGAACCATTTGGTGTTTTCGGTTAAAATGGGACAGACCTGACTGTTAAAATGGGACAGGCGTGACTGTTAAAATGGGGACAGACGTGACTGTTTAAATGTGGACAGGCGTGACTGTTAAAATGGGACAGACCTGACTGTTAAAATGGGACAGACCTGACTGTTAAAATGGGACAGACCTGACTGTTAAAATGGGGACAGACGTGACTGTGGCCATCTGGTGACGGCTGCAGTCCCCCAGGACTCTGGTGGGAAATTTGCATTTTGGAATGTCAGAACATTCAGAATGGAATCTAGCAATTTGTCCCAAATGGCATCCCATTCCCTACTTAGTGTACCACTTTTGACAAGGGCCCTATGGCACCCTATTCCCTATATAGTACACTACTTTTGATCAGGGCCCAGAGGGATCTAGTGTGTTACAGTGGATAGATAGGGCACCATTTAGGACACACTAACTCACTGTGGGGATTTGATTGGTACAGGAAGATGACAGG
Source organism: Salmo trutta (assembly GCF_901001165.1). Lineage (NCBI taxonomy): Eukaryota > Metazoa > Chordata > Actinopteri > Salmoniformes > Salmonidae > Salmo > Salmo trutta. The sequence continues at coordinate 1,610,463 of NC_042981.1, forward strand.
CTACCACTTTCCTTATTCTTTGCAATGCCCCTAATTGTATTCATCACAGGCCACATCCCACTTCTGACACCAATGTAGCGAACAAACAAATTCCTTTACCACAGAATATTTTTTTTTGTGTTGAGGTAGGCGGCATGGAGTCTAGCGGTTAAAAGCATTCAGCAGATTCTCTTATAAAGTGTAAGTGCCTTGTTCTAGGGAAAAAATCAATAGATTTTTCACCTAGTTGGCTTGGGATTTGAACCCGCCACCCTTGGCTCAATGCTCTTAACTGTTAGGCTGCCTGCCACCCGACTGTAAATGGTAATGATCAGGTGAATGGAGAGTCTCTTGGTCCCTCAGAGCCTGGTAATGTCACAGACAGAGAACGGTACAAGGCTACAGTCTTTAAGGCAGAAAATTAAACAGACCAACAGTCTATGTGAACAGACAGACTGTCAGTGTCAGTGTAGTGGAGATGAGGAATAGAGTCAAGCGCAGGAGTAAAAATAACGTATTTTACTCTAGAAAAACTCATAGTGAAAATCCACGCAGGGATAAACAATAACGACACAAACACAACTAACACGACCAACAGGAAAACAATAACGCACAAAACATCATGAGAACCAGAGGCTTTAAATAGGGAGGTAATCATAACGAAATGGGAACCAGGTGTGAACAATCAAGACATAACAAACGGACAAAGAAACATGGCTCGGTGGAGGCTAGAAAGCCGGTGACGACGACCGACGAACGAACGAGGACAGGCACCCAACTTCGTCGGAAGTCATGACACAGACCAGAGATGTACAGTCGTGGTTTCCAAACGGACATAGGGAAGGGATCACTGCTTCTATCTCTCTATCTAACCCTGGTGCCTTAAATGAAGGAGCAAAGCCAACTACAGAGGACATTCAGCTCATCTAAGAATTAATCTGAATCTCCTCTGTAAACAGACAGAGAACAGAGTCTGTGTGGACAGAGAAAAGGTCTAGAACAGTGGTTCTGTGTGGACAGACAGAGGTCTAGAACAGAGGTTCTGTGTGGAAAGACAAAAGGTCTAGAACCGTGGTTCTGTGTGGACAGACAAAAGGTCTAGAACAGTGGTTCTGTGTGGACAGACAGAGGTCTAGAACAGTGGTTCTGTGTGGACAGACAAAAGGTCTAGAACAGTGATTCTGTGTGGACAGACAAAAGGTCTAGAACAGTGGTTCTGTGTGGACAGACAAAAGGTCTAGAACAGTGGTTCTGTGTGGACCGACAGAGGTCTAGAACAGAGGTTCTGTGTGGACAGACAAAAGGTCTAGAACAGTGGTTCTGTGTGGACAGACAGAGGTCTAGAACAGTGGTTCTGTGTGGACAGACAAAAGGTATAATCTAGAAAAATGGCTCCCAACCTTTTTCATTTACTGTAACACCAACTGAATGGAATACCCCTGAAGTACCCCCTCGTGTGCATTTTACCAGTAGGACGACGGGTCTCATGAGTCTTCTGAAATACCCCAGGTGGATAGACCAAGTACCCCCAGGATCCTAGTACCCCTGGGGGTAATGAGAGAAAGGTCTTTATCAGGCTTCAGAATCAGTGAAATAAGGCCCTATTTCATAGTGGAGACCATTTCACCATTTTCAATGGTATCTTGAAACATATTAAAAATATATTTTTTTTAGTAACTCACTGTCACGTTCGTCGTAAGGATGGGACCAAAACGCAGCGGGAATGTGAATACTCATCTTCTTTATTTATTTAGAAGAAAACCAAAAGAAACACTTAATCAAAAACAACGACGAAAAAAAACTGTCCTGTAAGGCACACAGCTAAACACGGAAGAACTACCCACAAAAACCCATAGAAAAACACCCCTACTAAATAGGACCTTCAATTAGAGGCAACGAGGAACAACTGCCTCCAATTGAAGGTCAACCCAATAAACTAAACATAGAAATAGAAAAATAAAAACAAGAACGAACATAGAAATATACTAACATAGAACATTAACCAAAAAAACAACAACACATAAACCAAATACCCTCTGCCACGTCCTGACCAAACTACAATAACAAATAACCCCTTTTACTGGTCAGGACATGACACTCCCAAACTGTCTATAAAATAAAACTGACAGGCCATCAGGGCAAGGGGATTTCCCATTTCTCATTGAATTCAGAACCTCTCTAATTTATTCGATTGACACAGGTGAAACGCAAACTGAGTGGAAATCATCCTCAATTACAGGGACATAATTCTGAATGTGGCAAATGTAGCTTTCACAGCAATCTTCCTGAAATTGTGAGTTTTAAAGGAATTGACAGATGTCGCCATTGTAATGGGATCTTTGCATAATACATCATTCATTTTGAGTACCGTTTATATACTTTCTTTTGTAGTTTCTCTTTTCAAGTGCTGGTGTTTCTTTCCCCCATTATTTTGCTCTTGATCTGACGAAGGCAGCCTTTGCCAGATCCGTGTAAAGCTGTTCTAATTCTTGTTGTAAATATTTAAATACAGACTCTTCTTCTTCTCTAGAAAACTGTCAAGCTTGCTCATCCAAGCTTTTTCTCTAAGGTTCTTCAGGTGCTTCAGCTCTTTCGTCACGGCTGTTTGAATGAGCGGACCAAGATGCAGCGTTTTCCAAGTTCCACATGTTTTATTTAAATCAGAGAATGCAACAATTAAAGTAAATACAAAACAACAAACCGTGACGCAGGAGGAACATAAACCTCACGAAGAACAATCACCCACAAACACCTGTGGGACAAACCTAAACTTAAATAGGACCTCCAATTAGAGACAACGACAACCTGCTGCCTCTAATTGGAGATCATGCCAAATAACACCAACATAGAAATACAAACCTAGAACCAAAACATAGACATACAAAACACCCCCTGTCACGCCCTGACCTAATCTACCATAGAAAATAACACTCACTATGGTCAGGACGTGACATCTTTGGCACATTTAATGGCTACAACTCGGACTTTACATTTGAAGAATTCACATCTACTCCCATGATCCAAGTCTTCTCTCTCTCTCTCTCAAAAAAAATTATTTGGCTAGCGATTTGAGGTTTCCAATGAAAATAAGATCTTTTTAAAAAAAAAATTATTTCACCTTTATTTAACCAGGTAGGCTAGTTGAGAACAAGTTCTCATTTACAATTGCGACCTGGCCAAGATAAAGCAAAGCAGTTCGACAACATACAAAAACACAGAGTTACACATGGAGAAGTGTGCTGTTTAATTTCCAATATCCTCCAATACCTTTTGTCTCAAAGCTTAAAAAAAAATCCTTATTTTACCCGTCTCCTCCCCTTTCATCTACACTGATTGAAGTGGATTTAACAAGTGACCTCAATAAAGCATCATAGCTTTCACCTGGTCAGTCTATGTCATGGAAAGAGCAGGTGTTCATAATGTTTTGTACACAGCAATAGCCTACTTGATCACGTTATATAAAGGACTTCCATTCGCACCAAGTGGGTGCATTAGGATGAGGCTGAGAGCAGAGCAATCATTCAGGAGATCAGCTCTCACTCAATAACTTATGCCACTTATTTAAATACTGCATATTGGCAGCTGTTATGTAGCAAGCGGAGCCGATGTGGTTTTCATTAGAGTCACAACCAGGAGGGAAAGCCTACGCTTTGCATTAGACCTAATTATGGCTTCCTGTGGAAGTTAATAGCCTTGATTACATGACGTTAGAGTTTGCTTCAGGAAGTCACTGCTCTTATCGTATAGTGATTGGGGTGCAGTATCTGTCTGTATAAATAAAATTAAGCAATTATATTCGTGATTGGTTTAACATGTTTTCTGATGTTCTTCACTAAAAGGGGGAGATGTCCTAGTGTGAAGGGTTCGTTCAGTCATGAGCCAAATGTATGACCTGTATCACTGACTAAACATGTTAACTTGACTGACGTCTCTCTGCCTCATCCTTGCATCTAGTAACGTAACAGCTCTCCTCTCCTCTCCTCTCCTCTCCTATCTTGTCCTCTCTCCTCTCCTCTCCTCTCCTCTCCTCTCTCTTCTCTTCTCTTCTCTTCTCTTCTCTTCTTGTCCTCTCTCCTCTCCTCACATTTCTTGTCCCCTCTCCTCTCCTCTCCTCTCCTCTCCTCTCCTCACCTTTCTTGTCCTCTCTCCTCTCCTCACATTTCTTGTCCCCTCTCCTCTCCTCTCCTCTCCTCTCCTCTCCTCTCCTCTCCTCTCCTCTCCTCTCCTCTCCTCTCCTCTCCTCTCCTCTCCTCTCCTCACCTCACCTTTCTTGTCCTCTAGTAAACCACTGACAGAGATATACAGAGGCACACATCCAGGTGTGACCAGACAGAATGTTCTCCTGGTCTCTGTGCATCACAATGTGACAATACAATGACACCATAAATCACCTATATAGGGAGACCAAGTGGTGCAGCGGTCTAAGGGACTGCATCTCAGTCCTAGAGGCGTCACTACAGACCCTGGTTCGATTGCAGGCTGTATCACAACCGGTCGTGATTGGGAGTCCCATAGGGCGGCTCTCAATTGATCCAAAGTCATCAGTGTTAGGCCGGGGTAGGCTGTCATTTTGAATAGAAATGTGTTCTTAACTGACTTGCCTTGTTGAATAAAAAAATAAAAAAGGGAAAAAAAGCCAAGATGGCGTCACTGTGAGAGGGAATGTTTTCTCGCTTGACGGTTAGGTGGTTAACAGTATAATATTGGCTATCAATGTAGCAAGAAAGTAACTATAAATTGTTTTAGCTACATGTGGCAAGTTTAGAGTTTGTTTTTAGTCAAGTTGAATGGGAAGAACACAACAAAAAGACAATAGAAGACGGAATATCCAAGCCTCACAGAAGATGGCAGGCATATTAACTAGCTACAACGAGAGCCAGAGCAGCATGGATACATGCCACGTCCTGACCAGTATAAGGGGTTATTTGTTATTGTAGTTTGGTCAGGACGTGGCAGGGGGTGTTTGTTATGTGTTGTCAGGTTTTTTTTGGGGGGGGGGTATTGTTCTATGTTTTGTATTTCTATGTTCAGATTTCTAGTATTTGTATTTCTATGTTAGTTTTGGGAACAACCTCGAATTAGAAGCAGCTGGTTGTCGTTGCTTCTAATTGGAGGCCATATTTATATGGGTTTATTTTCCTCTTGTGTTTGTGGGTGATTGTTCCATGTATAGGCAAGGTTACCTTACAGGACTGTCGTTCTTGGTTTTGTTTCAGTGTTCACATATGAATAAAAATATAAGTATGGACACTTACCACACTGCGTATTGTTCCGATATGTCTGACTCGTCATCAGAAGATGAAGTTTATGACAATACATGCTTGAGCTGCTAGCTCAAGTAAGAGAAAGAACAAGAAGGACCAGGATAAGATCCTTGCAACCTCTTTACCTCAGACCCCAATAAAAAATCCACCGGGGAGAAAAGTGAAAGAGGACATTTCCATGTCTGAACTTCTCACTGCAATCCAGACCCTGTCTACTAAACAAGACGCCACGTCCTCCAAAGTGTCCTTCATAGAAACAAAAGCTACCGAAGAAACGTCAAAGAAGATTGATAATTTGTAAAAAACTGTCCGTCGGCTTCACACAGTTGTGAGCGAGAAAATATAACGTTCATAGAGAACGAGCTGAAACTGCCAACAGTACTCTCACAGGTGGAATCACGTAGCTGAACTTCAAACAGTACTCTCACAGGTGGAATCATGTAGCTGAACTTCCAAATGTACTCTCACAGGTGGAATCTGAAAATCCAAGGTGTAAGAGAGGTAGAGGACATTAGAGAAGCAGTCATCAATATTTACATTTTTAGTCATTTAGCAGACACTCTTATCCAGAGCGACTTACAGTAGTGAATGCATACATTTCATTTTCATACATTTTTTTTTTTTTTGTACTGGCCCCCTGTGGGAATCAAACCCACAACCCTGGCGTTGCAAACACCATGCTCTACCAACTGAGCCACAGGGAAGCTATCCTGGGAAAGGTGGCTCCGTGCATCAAAGACAAGCTAAGAGACGTGATCGACGTGGTACATCGACTTGGGAAACGAAAGATCTGATGGACCCCCCTCGCAATGTCATCCTTCACTATGCGCCATTACAGGGACATCGTCTGGAAAATGGCCAAGGGGAACAAGTTTCTGGACGAGAAGAAACTCAGCGTCAAGGAGGCTCTGAAACCGCAGGATCAGACTGCCAGGGAGAAACTGTGGCCTCTTATACAGAAGGCACAACAACAGGGAAAGAAGGCTGGCTTCAAGGGCCCACACGCGTTCATCGAAGGAAGAAGGATTACTGGTTAACTCCGATGACATGAACCACACTTGAACTGTGAGTACTGCCAAGAGTACATTCGTTGGAGTAACCCTTTTAAGGTTTACTGTTTGTTTTATTGTTCACATTACTACATCTGTTGTCTAGTTTGTACATCTGTTGTCTAGTTTGTACATCTGTTGTCTAGTTTGTACATCTGTTGTCTAGTTTGTACATCTGTTGTCTAGTTTGTACATCTGTTGTCTAGATTCTACATCTGTTGTCTAGTTTGTGTCTCTTTATTTTTAATGCAGGAGTTTGTTTTCAACTCACTCAATATCGTTAGCCTGAACGCTAGGGGTTCAAAAAGGAAAGCCTTATTGTTATATTGTAAACGCAGTAAAGCAGATTTTTGTCCTTCTTCAGGAAACTAATTTGTGTGAAAGTGAATTGTGGAAGTCCATTTCTGCTGGTGTTTTGACACTTATCCACAAGTTTAAAGGTGACATTCTTAGAATCAACATCTTCAAAGGATGGCAGATGGGTCATAGTAACTGTTAAGCTTGACAAGTACGAAAAAAAGAAGAAAAAAAATGTATGAAATGTATGCATTCATAAGTTATTGAGTGAGAGCTGATCTCCTGAATGATTGCTCTGCTCCCAGCCTCATCCTAATGCACCCACTTGGTGCGAATGGAAGTCTTTTATATAACGTGATCAAGTAGGCTATTGCTATATACTGTATGTGCTGTGTACAAAACATTATGAACACCTGCTCTTTCCATGAAATAGACTGACCAGGTGAAAGCTATGATCCTTTATTGAGGTCACTTGTTAAATCCACTTCAATCAGTGTAGATGAAAGGGGAGGAGACGGGTAAAATAAGGATTTTTTTAAGCTTTGAGACAATTGAGACATGTATTGTGTATGTGTGCCATTCAGAGGGTGAATGGGGAAGACAAAATATTTAAGTGCCTTTGAACAGGGTTATGGTAGTAGGTGCCAGGCGCACCGGTTTGTGTCAAGAACTGCAACGCTGCTGGGTTTTTCATGCTCAACAGTTTCCCGTGTGTATTAAGAATGGTCCACCACCCAAAGGACATCCAGCCAACTTGACATAACTGTGGGAGCCATTGGAGTCAACATGGGCCAGCATCCCTGTGGAACGCTCTCGACACCTTGTAGTGTTCATACCCCCACGAATTGAGGCTGTTCTGAGGGCAAAAGGGTAGGGTGGGGTCCAACTCAATATTACAAAGGTGTTCTTAATGTTTTGTATACCCAGTGTCTATATAACTCCTGTATATGATGAAACACTGTGTTAATCTTCGGGATCGGTATCCCTTCCACGGGACGGTTGAGCTAACGTAGGCTAATGCGATTAGCATGAGGTTGTAAGTAACAAGAACATTTCCCAGGACATAGACATACCTGATATTGGCAGAAAGCTTAAATTATTGTTAATCTAACTGCATTGTCCAATTTACAGTAGCTATTACAGTTAAAGAATACCATGCTATTGTTTGAGGAGAATGCAAAATTTTGAACGTAAAACGTTATTAATAAACAAATTAGGAACATTTGGCAGTCTTGATACAAAATCTTGAACAGAAATGCAACGGTTCATTGGCTCAGTCTAAAACTTTGCACATACACTGCTGCCATCTAGTGGCCAACATTTAAATTGCACCTGGGATGGAATAATACATTATGGCCTTTCTCCTGCATTTCAAAGATGATGGTACAAAGAAATATAAAAGAACGGTTGTTTTTTTTCTTTGTATTATCTTTTACCAGATCTATTGTGTTATATTCTCCTACATTCATTTCACATTTCCATTAACTTGAAAGTGTTTCCTTTCAAATGGTACCAAGAATATGCATATCCTTGCTTCAGGGCCTGAGATAGAGGCAGTTAGATTTGGGTATATCAATTTAGGCGAACATAAAAAAAGAAAAAAAGGGGCTAATACTTATTAAACACTCCTCGTTCTGTGGTTGGTTTAAACACTCCTCGTTCTGTGTTGGTAACCTCGTTCTGTGGTTGGTTTAAACACTCCTCGTTCTGTGGTTGGTTTAAACACTCCTCGTTCTGTGGTTGGTTTAAACACTCCTCGTTCTGTGGTTGGTTTAAACACTCCTCGTTCTGTGGTTGGTTTAAACACTCCTAGTTCTGTGGTTGGTTTAAACACTCCTCGTTCTGTGGTTGGTTTAAACACTCCTCGTTCTGTGGTTGGTTTAAACACTCCTCGTTCTGTGGTTGGTTTAAACACTCCTCGTTCTGTGGTTGGTTTAAACACTCCTCATTCTGTGGTTGGTTAAAACACTCCTAGTTCTGTGATTGGTTCAGACTACTTCTGAGTGAAGAAGTGTGATGTAGTGAGGCTGAAGCTTTTAGAAGATTGACTGTGGAGGGTTTCTAGACTGGGTGATGTAGTGGGGCTGATCTGGTTGGTTTCTAGACTGGGGGATGTAGTGAGGCTGATCTGGTTGGTTTCTAGACTGGGTGATGTAGTGGGGCTGATCTGGTTGGTTTCTAGACTGGGTGACGTAGTGAGGCTGATCTGGTTGGTTTCTAGACTGGGTGATGTAGTGGGGCTGATCTGGTTGGTTTCTAGACTGGGTGACGTAGTGGGGCTGATCTGGTTGGTTTCTAGACTGGGTGATGTAGTGAGGCTGATCTGGTTGGTTTCTAGACTGGGTGATGTAGTGGGGCTGATCTGGAGGGTTTCTAGACTGGGTGATGTAGTGAGGCTGATCTGGTTGGTTTCTTGACTGGGTGACGTAGTGAGGCTGATCTGGTTGGTTTCTAGACTGGGTGATGTAGTGAGGCTGATCTCAAGGGTTTCTAGACTGGGTGATGTAGTGAGGCTGATCTGGAGGGTTTCTAGACTGGGTGATGTAGTGAGGATGATCTGGAGGGTTTCTAGACTGGGTGATGTAGTGGGGCTGATCTGGTTGGTTTCTAGACTGGGTGATGTAGTGAGGCTGATCTGGAGGGTTTCTAGACTGGGTGATGTAGTGAGGCTGATCTGGAGGGTTTCTAGACTGGGTGACGTAGTCGGGCTGACCTGGTTGGTTTCTAGACTGGGTGACGTAGTGAGGCTGATCTGGTTGGTTTCTAGACTGGGTGATGTAGTGGGGCTGATCTGGTTGGTTTCTAGACTGGGTGATGTAGTGAGGCTGATCTGGTTGGTTTCTAGACTGGGTGATGTAGTGGGGCTGATCTGGTTGGTTTCTAGACTGGGTGATGTAGTGAGGCTGATCTGGTGGGTTTCTAGACTGGGTGATGTAGTGAGGCTGATCTGGTTGGTTTCTAGACTGGGTGATGTAGTGAGGCTGATCTGGAGGGTTTCTAGACTGGGTGATGTAGTGAGGATGATCTGGAGGGTTTCTAGACTGGGTGATGTAGTGAGGCTGATCTGGTTGGTTTCTAGACTGGGTGATGTAGTGAGGCTGATCTGGAGGGTTTCTAGACTGGGTGATGTAGTGAGGCTGATCTGGAGGGTTTCTAGACTGGGTGATGTAGTGAGGCTGATCTGGTGGGTTTCTAGACTGGGTGATGTAGTGAGGCTGATCTGGAGGGTTTCTAGACTGGGTGATGTAGTGAGGCTGATCTGGAGGGTTTCTAGACTGGGTGATGTAGTGAGGCTGATCTGGTGGGTTTCTAGACTGGGTGATGTAGTGAGGCTGATCTGGTTGGTTTCTAGACTGGGTGATGTAGTGAGGCTGATCTGGAGGGTTTCTAGACTGGGTGATGTAGTGAGGCTGATCTGGAGGGTTTCTAGACTGGGTGATGTAGTGAGGCTGATCTGGTGGGTTTCTAGACTGGGTGATGTAGTGAGGCTGATCTGGTTGGTTTCTAGACTGGGTGATGTAGTGAGGCTGATCTGGTTGGTTTCTAGACTGGGTGATGTAGTGAGGCTGATCTGGAGGGTTTCTAGACTGGGTGATGTAGTGAGGCTGATCTGGAGGGTTTCTAGACTGGGTGATGTAGTGAGGCTGATCTGGAGGGTTTCTAGACTGGGTGATGTAGTGAGGCTGATCTGGAGGGTTTCTAGACTGGGTGATGTAGTGAGGCTGATCTGGAGGGTTTCTAGACTGGGTGATGTAGTGAGGCTGATCTGGTTGGTTTCTAGACTGGGTGATGTAGTGAGGCTGATCTGGAGGGTTTCTAGACTGGGTGATGTAGTGAGGCTGATCTGGAGGGTTTCTAGACTGGGTGATGTAGTGAGGATGATCTGGAGGGTTTCTAGACTGGGTGATGTAGTGAGGCTGATCTGGTTGGTTTCTAGACTGGGTGATGTAGTGAGGCTGATCTGGAGGGTTTCTAGACTGGGTGATGTAGTAAGGCTGATCTGGTTGGTTTCTAGACTGGGTGATGTAGTGAGGCTGATCTGGTTGGTTTCTAGACTGGGTGATGTAGTGAGACTGATCTGGAGGGTTTCTAGACTGGGTGATGTAGTGAGGCTGATCTGGAGGGTTTCTAGACTGGGTGATGTAGTGAGGCTGATCTGGAGGGTTTCTAGACTGGGTGATGTAGTGAGGCTGATCTGGTGGGTTTCTAGACTGGGTGATGTAGTGAGGCTGATCTGGTTGGTTTCTAGACTGGGTGATGTAGTGAGGCTGATCTGGTTGGTTTCTAGACTGGGTGATGTAGTGAGGCTGATCTGGAGGGTTTCTAGACTGGGTGATGTAGTGAGGCTGATCTGGTTGGTTTCTAGACTGGGTGACGTAGTGTGGCTGATGCTGTAAAACTGAAGTTAGAAGTCTGACTGAGTCCTGCTGTGATACTCGAGGCTACTTCTCCCACAGTAATAAAACATGGCAACAACCACAAAACAGGAAACAATCACGGACAAGACAAACAGGGAAACCAGAGGGTTAAATAATGAACATAATCAGGGAATATGAAACAGGTGTGTGTATAATTAAGACAAAACCAAAACGAACAGGGAAACGTAGATCGGTGGTAACTAGTAAGCCGGCGACGTCGACCGCCGAACGCCGGCCGAACAAGGAGAGGGGCCCGACTTCGGCGGAAGTCGTGACAAGTGCACAACTTTTGACCTGGACCCTATGGAAAACATTGCTATTTGTGACGCACCCAGCCTGGTTTTTCCCCATAGGCTGCTGTCATTGTTAGCCTCTCAATCACTCTCCCATATTAGAGGTGTCTGTAGATGCTTTCCAAATAGCACCTTAGTCCCTATATAGTGCACTACCGCTGGTCAGACGTTGTCCAATATATAGGCAATAGGGTACCATTTGGGAAGCGTCCTTAGAGTGAACAGCTCTGCGGATGAATGCAGTTAAATGCCAAATGCAGAATGATTAAGATTAAGTGTTAATGTGTATAAATTATGCTAACTCCTAAATTGCCAATGTGTTGACGACGTGTCTTTGCAGATCCATCTGGTTGTCGCGCTGACTGAGGAGGATGGGAGACGTAACTAGATCGGCTGATAAGGTGTGTCCCAAATAGCACCCTATTCCCTATGGGTCCTGGTCTAAAGTAGTGCCCTATTCCCTATGGGTCCTGGTCTAAAGTAGTGCCCTATTCCCTATGGGTCCTGGTCTAAAGTAGTGCCCTATTCCCTATGGGCCCTGGTCTAAAGTAGTGCCCTATTCCCTATGGGTCCTGGTCAAAAGTAGTGCCCTATTCCCTATGGGTCCTGGTCAAAAGTAGTGCCCTATTCCCTATGGGTCCTGGTCAAAAGTAGTGCCCTATTCCCTATGGGCCCTGGTCTAAAGTAGTGCCCTATTCCCTATGGGTCCTGGTCTAAAGTAGTGCCCTATTCCCTATGGGTCCTGGTCAAAAGTAGTGCCCTATTCCCTATGGGTCCTGGTCAAAAGTAGTGCCCTATTCCCTATGGGCCCTGGTCAAAAGAAGTGCCCTATTCCCTATGCTCCCTGGTCTAAAGTAGTGCCCTATTCCCTATGGGTCCTGGTCTAAAGTAGTGCCCTATTCCCTATGGGCCCTGGTCTAAAGTAGTGCCCTATTCCCTATGGGCCCTGGTCTAAAGTAGTGCCCTATTCCCTATGGGTCCTGGTCAAAAGTTGTGCCCTATTCCCAATGGGTCCTGGTCAAAAGAAGTGCACTATATAGGGAATAGGGAGCCTTTGCTAATCTGGGAGAGAGACTAATATGACGGCAGCTATGGAGGCAACACCAGGAAGTAGTGCATTATATAAACCAGGTTCTATCTATTTCATACAGCACCTTATTTCATTTACAGTGAACTACATTGGACCAGGACTCATAGTGCTCCAGTTTACAGTACAGCTATATAAAGGTTGGCATTTGGTACTTTCTAGCAGTCAGTCTGTTCATCAGGGCCAGGTGCTTTAACAGCTAGGGGTTTAATAGAGGGTTAACATGGTAACAGAACTAGGTGGGTAGTGGGTTAACATGGTAACAACAGAACTAGGTGGGTAGAGGGTTAACATGGTAACAGAACTAGGTGGGTAGTGGGTTAACATGATAACAGAACTAGGTGGGTAGTGGGTTAACATGGTAACATAACTAGGTGGGTAGTGGGTTAACATGGTAACAGAACTAGGTGGGTAGTGGGTTAACATGGTAACAGAACTAGGTGGGTAGTGGGTTAACATGGTAACAGAACTAGGTGGGTAGTGGGTTAACATGGTAACAACAGAACTAGGTGGGTAGTGGGTTAACATGGTAACAGAACTAGGTGGGTAGAGGGTTAACATGGTAACAGAACTAGGTGGGTAGTGGGTTAACATGGTAACAGAACTAGGTGGGTAGTGGGTTAACATGGTAACAGAACTAGGTGGGTAGAGGGTTAACATGATAACAGAACTAGATGGGTAGTGGGTTAACATGATAACAGAACTAGGTGGGTAGAGGGTTAACATGGTAACAGAACTAGGTGGGTAGTGGGTTAACATGGTAACAGAACTAGGTGGGTAGTGGGTTAACATGATAACAACAGAACTAGGTGGGTAGAGGGTTAACATGGTAACAGGACTTGGTGGGTAGTGGGTTAACATGGTAACAGAACTAGGTGGGTAGAGGGTTAACTTGATAACAACAGAACTAGGTGGGTAGTGGGTTAACATGGTAACAGAACTAGGTGGGTAGTGGGTTAACATGGTAACAACAGAACTAGGTGGGTAGTGGGTTAACATGGTAACAGAACTAGGTGGGTAGAGGGTTAACTTGATAACAACAGAACTAGGTGGGTAGAGGGTTAACATGGTAACAGAACTAGGTGGGTAGTGGGTTAACATGATAACAACAGAACTAGGTGGGTAGAGGGTTAACATGGTAACAGAACTAGGTGGGTAGAGGGTTAACATGGTAACAGAACTAGGTGGGTAGTGGGTTAACATGGTAACAACAGAACTAGGTGGGTAGTGGGTTAACATGGTAACAGAACTAGGTGGGTAGTGGGTTAACATGGTAACAGAACTAGGTGGGTAGTGGGTTAACATGGTAACAGAACTAGGTGGGTAGAGGGTTAAAATGGTAACAGAACTAGGTGGTTAGTGGGTTAACATGGTAACAGAACTAGGTGGGTAGTGGGTTAACATGATAACAGCACTAGGTGGGTAGTGGGTTAACATGATAACAGCACTAGGTGGGTAGTGGGTTAACATGATAACAGAACTAGGTGGGTAGTGGGTTAACATGATAACAACAGAACTAGGTGGGTAGAGGGTTAACATGATAACAGAACTAGGTGGGTAGAGGGTTAACATGGTAACAGAACTAGGTGGGTAGTGGGTTAACATGGTAACAGAACTAGGTGGGTAGTGGGTTAACATGGTAACAGAACTAGGTGGGTAGTGGGTTAACATGATAACAGAACTAGGTGGGTAGAGGGTTAACATGGTAACAGAACTAGGTGGGTAGTGGGTTAACATGATAACAACAGAACTAGGTGGGTAGAGGGTTAACATGGTAACAGAACTAGGTGGGTAGTGGGTTAACATGGTAACAGAACTAGGTGGGTAGTGGGTTAACATGGTAACAGAACTAGGTGGGTAGTGGGTTAACATGGTAACAGAACTAGGTGGGTAGAGGGTTAACATGGTAACAACAGAACTAGGTGGGTAGAGGGTTAACATGGTAACAGAACTAGGTGGGTAGTGGGTTAACATGGTAACAACAGAACTAGGTGGGTAGAGGGTTAACATGGTAACAGAACTAGGTGGGTAGTGGGTTAACATGATAACAACAGAACTAGGTGGGTAGAGGGTTAACATGGTAACAGAACTAGGTGGGTAGTGGGTTAACATGATAACAGAACTAGGTGGGTAGTGGGTTAACATGGTAACAGAACTAGGTGGGTAGAGGGTTAACATGGTAACAGAACTAGGTGGGTAGTGGGTTAACATGGTAACAGAACTAGGTGGGTAGAGGGTTAACATGATAACAACAGAACTAGGTGGGTAGTGGGTTAACATGGTAACAGAACTAGGTGGGTAGTGGGTTAACATGATAACAGAACTAGGTGGGTAGTGGGTTAACATGGTAACAACAGAACTAGGTGGGTAGTGGGTTAACATGGTAACAGAACTAGGTGGGTAGAGGGTTAACATGGTAACAGAACTAGGTGGGTAGTGGGTTAACATGATAACAGAACTAGGTGGGTAGTGGGTTAACATGATAACAGAACTAGGTGGGTAGTGGGTTAACATGGTAACAGAACTAGGTGGGTAGTGGGTTAACATGGTAACAACAGAACTAGGTGGGTAGAGGGTTAACATGATAACAGCACTAGGTGGGTAGTGGGTTAACATGGTAACAGAACTAGGTGGGTAGAGGGTTAACATGATAACAACAGAACTAGGTGGGTAGTGGGTTAACATGATAACAGAACTAGGTGGGTAGTGGGTTAACATGGTAACAGAACTAGGTGGGTAGTGGGTTAACATGGTAACAGAACTAGGTGGGTAGAGGGTTAACATGATAACAACAGAACTAGGTGGGTAGTGGGTTAACATGATAACAGAACTAGGTGGGTAGTGGGTTAACATGGTAACAGAACTAGGTGGGTAGTGGGTAACATGGTAACATAACTAGGTGGGTAGTGGGTTAACATGATAACAACAGAACTAGGTGGGTAGTGGGTTAACATGGTAACAACAGAACTAGGTGGGTAGAGGGTTAACATGATAACAGAACTAGGTGGGTAGTGGGTTAACATGATAACAGAACTAGGTGGGTAGTGGGTTAACATGATAACAGAACTAGGTGGGTAGTGGGTTAACATGGTAACAACAGAACTAGGTGGGTAGTGGGTTAACATGGTAACAGAACTAGGTGGGTAGTGGGTTAACATGGTAACAGAACTAGGTGGGTAGTGGGTTAACATGATAACAGAACTAGGTGGGTAGAGGGTTAACATGGTAACAACAGAACTAGGTGGGTAGTGGGTTAACATGATAACAGAACTAGGTGGGTAGTGGGTTAACATGGTAACAACAGAACTAGGTGGGTAGTGGGTTAACATGATAACAGAACTAGGTGGGTAGTGGGTTAACATGGTAACAGAACTAGGTGGGTAGTGGGTTAACATGATAACAGAACTAGGTGGGTAGAGGGTTAACATGATAACAGAACTAGGTGGGTAGTGGGTTAACATGGTAACAGAACTAGGTGGGTAGTGGGTTAACATGGTAACAGAACTAGGTGGGTAGAGGGTTAACATGATAACAGAACTAGGTGGGTAGAGGGTTAACATGGTAACAGAACTAGGTGGGTAGTGGGTTAACATGATAACAACAGAACTAGGTGGGTAGAGGGTTAACATGGTAACAGAACTAGGTGGGTAGAGGGTTAACATGATAACAGCACTAGGTGGGTAGTGGGTTAACATGATAACAGAACTAGGTGGGTAGTGGGTTAACATGATAACAACAGAACTAGGTGGGTAGAGGGTTAACATGGTAACAGAACTAGGTGGGTAGTGGGTTAACATGGTAACAGAACTAGGTGGGTAGTGGGTTAACATGGTAACAGAACTAGGTGGGTAGTGGGTTAACATGGTAACAACAGAACTAGGTGGGTAGAGGGTTAACATGGTAACAGAACTAGGTGGGTAGTGGGTTAACATGGTAACAACAGAACTAGGTGGGTAGAGGGTTAACATGGTAACAGAACTAGGTGGGTAGTGGGTTAACATGATATCAACAGAACTAGGTGGGTAGAGGGTTAACATGGTAACAGAACTAGGTGGGTAGAGGGTTAACATGGTAACAGAACTAGGTGGGTAGTGGGTTAACATGGTAACAGAACTAGGTGGGTAGAGGGTTAACATGATAACAACAGAACTAGGTGGGTAGTGGGTTAACATGGTAACAGAACTAGGTGGGTAGTGGGTTAACATGATAACAGAACTAGGTGGGTAGTGGGTTAACATGGTAACAACAGAACTAGGTGGGGTAGTGGGTTAACATGGTAACAGAACTAGGTGGGTAGAGGGTTAACATGGTAACAGAACTAGGTGGGTAGTGGGTTAACATGATAACAGAACTAGGTGGGTAGTGGGTTAACATGATAACAGAACTAGGTGGGTAGTGGGTTAACATGGTAACAGAACTAGGTGGGTAGTGGGTTAACATGGTAACAACAGAACTAGGTGGGTAGAGGGTTAACATGGTAACAACAGAACTAGGTGGGTAGTGGGTTAACATGATAACAGAACTAGGTGGGTAGAGGGTTAACATGGTAACAGAACTAGGTGGGTAGTGGGTTAACATGATAACAACAGAACTAGGTGGGTAGTGGGTTAACATGGTAACAGAACTAGGTGGGTAGTGGGTTAACATGGTAACAGAACTAGGTGGGTAGTGGGTTAACATGGTAACAGAACTAGGTGGGTAGTGGGTTAACATGGTAACAGAACTAGGTGGGTAGTGGGTTAACATGATAACAGAACTAGGTGGGTAGTGGGTTAACATGATAACAGAACTAGGTGGGTAGTGGGTTAACATGGTAACAGAACTAGGTGGGTAGTGGGTTAACATGGTAACAGAACTAGGTGGGTAGAGGGTTAACATGGTAACAGAACTAGGTGGGTAGAGGGTTAACATGGTAACAGAACTAGGTGGGTAGTGGGTTAACATGGTAACAGAACTAGGTGGGTAGTGGGTTAACATGGTAACAGAACTAGGTGGGGTAGAGGGTTAACATGGTAACAACAGAACTAGGTGGGTAGAGGGTTAACATGGTAACAGAACTAGGTGGGTAGTGGGTTAACATGGTAACAGAACTAGGTGGGTAGAGGGTTAACATGGTAACAGAACTAGGTGGGTAGTGGGTTAACATGATAACAACAGAACTAGGTGGGTAGTGGGTTAACATGATAACAGAACTAGGTGGGTAGTGGGTTAACATGGTAACAGAACTAGGTGGGTAGAGGGTTAACATGATAACAGAACTAGGTGGGTAGTGGGTTAACATGGTAACAACAGAACTAGGTGGGTAGTGGGTTAACATGATAACAGAACTAGGTGGGGTAGTGGGTTAACATGGTAAACAGAACTAGGTGGGGTAGTGGGTTAACATGGTAACAGAACTAGGTGGGTAGTGGGTTAACATGGTAACAGAACTAGGTGGGTAGTGGGTTAACATGGTAACAGAACTAGGTGGGTAGAGGGTTAACATGGTAACAGAACTAGGTGGGTAGTGGGTTAACATGATAACAACAGAACTAGGTGGGTAGAGGGTTAACATGGTAACAGAACTAGTGGGTAGTGGGTAACATGGTAACAGAACTAGGTGGGTAGTGGGTTAACATGGTAACAGAACTAGGTGGGTATGGGTTAACATGGTAACAGAACTAGTCGGGGTAGAGGGTTAACATGGTAACAACAGAACTAGGTGGGGTAGAGGGTTAACATGGTAACAGAACTAGGTGGGTAGTGGGTTAACATGGTAACAACAGAAACTAGGTGGGTAGAGGGGTTAACATGGTAACAGAACTAGGTGGGTAGTGGGTTAACATGATAACAACAGAACTAGGTGGGGTAGAGGGTTAACATGGTAACAGAACTAGGTGGGTAGTGGGTTAACATGATAACAGAACTAGGTGGGTAGTGGGTTAACATGGTAACAGAACTAGGTGGGTAGAGGGTTAACATGGTAACAGAACTAGGTGGGTAGTGGGTTAACATGGTAACAGAACTAGGTGGGTAGAGGGTTAACATGATAACAACAGAACTAGGTGGGTAGTGGGTTAACATGGTAACAGAACTAGGTGGGTAGTGGGTTAACATGATAACAGAACTAGGTGGGTAGTGGGTTAACATGGTAACAACAGAACTAGGTGGGTAGTGGGTTAACATGGTAACAGAACTAGGTGGGTAGAGGGTTAACATGGTAACAGAACTAGGTGGGTAGTGGGTTAACATGATAACAGAACTAGGTGGGTAGTGGGTTAACATGATAACAGAACTAGGTGGGTAGTGGGTTAACATGGTAACAGAACTAGGTGGGTAGTGGGTTAACATGGTAACAACAGAACTAGGTGGGTAGAGGGTTAACATGATAACAGCACTAGGTGGGTAGTGGGTTAACATGGTAACAGAACTAGGTGGGTAGAGGGTTAACATGATAACAACAGAACTAGGTGGGTAGTGGGTTAACATGATAACAGAACTAGGTGGGTAGTGGGTTAACATGGTAACAGAACTAGGTGGGTAGTGGGTTAACATGGTAACAGAACTAGGTGGGTAGAGGGTTAACATGATAACAACAGAACTAGGTGGGTAGTGGGTTAACATGATAACAGAACTAGGTGGGTAGTGGGTTAACATGGTAACAGAACTAGGTGGGTAGTGGGTTAACATGGTAACATAACTAGGTGGGTAGTGGGTTAACATGATAACAACAGAACTAGGTGGGTAGTGGGTTAACATGGTAACAACAGAACTAGGTGGGTAGAGGGTTAACATGATAACAGAACTAGGTGGGTAGTGGGTTAACATGATAACAGAACTAGGTGGGTAGTGGGTTAACATGATAACAGAACTAGGTGGGTAGTGGGTTAACATGGTAACAACAGAACTAGGTGGGTAGTGGGTTAACATGGTAACAGAACTAGGTGGGTAGTGGGTTAACATGGTAACAGAACTAGGTGGGTAGTGGGTTAACATGATAACAGAACTAGGTGGGTAGAGGGTTAACATGGTAACAACAGAACTAGGTGGGTAGTGGGTTAACATGATAACAGAACTAGGTGGGTAGTGGGTTAACATGGTAACAACAGAACTAGGTGGGTAGTGGGTTAACATGATAACAGAACTAGGTGGGTAGTGGGTTAACATGGTAACAGAACTAGGTGGGTAGTGGGTTAACATGATAACAGAACTAGGTGGGTAGAGGGTTAACATGATAACAGAACTAGGTGGGTAGTGGGTTAACATGGTAACAGAACTAGGTGGGTAGTGGGTTAACATGGTAACAGAACTAGGTGGGTAGAGGGTTAACATGATAACAGAACTAGGTGGGTAGAGGGTTAACATGGTAACAGAACTAGGTGGGTAGTGGGTTAACATGATAACAACAGAACTAGGTGGGTAGAGGGTTAACATGGTAACAGAACTAGGTGGGTAGAGGGTTAACATGATAACAGCACTAGGTGGGTAGTGGGTTAACATGATAACAGAACTAGGTGGGTAGTGGGTTAACATGATAACAACAGAACTAGGTGGGTAGAGGGTTAACATGGTAACAGAACTAGGTGGGTAGTGGGTTAACATGGTAACAGAACTAGGTGGGTAGTGGGTTAACATGGTAACAGAACTAGGTGGGTAGAGGGTTAACATGATAACAACAGAACTAGGTGGGTAGTGGGTTAACATGGTAACAGAACTAGGTGGGTAGTGGGTTAACATGATAACAGAACTAGGTGGGTAGTGGGTTAACATGGTAACAACAGAACTAGGTGGGTAGTGGGTTAACATGGTAACAGAACTAGGTGGGTAGAGGGTTAACATGGTAACAGAACTAGGTGGGTAGTGGGTTAACATGATAACAGAACTAGGTGGGTAGTGGGTTAACATGATAACAGAACTAGGTGGGTAGTGGGTTAACATGGTAACAGAACTAGGTGGGTAGTGGGTTAACATGGTAACAACAGAACTAGGTGGGTAGAGGGTTAACATGGTAACAACAGAACTAGGTGGGTAGTGGGTTAACATGATAACAGAACTAGGTGGGTAGAGGGTTAACATGGTAACAGAACTAGGTGGGTAGTGGGTTAACATGATAACAACAGAACTAGGTGGGTAGTGGGTTAACATGGTAACAGAACTAGGTGGGTAGTGGGTTAACATGGTAACAGAACTAGGTGGGTAGTGGGTTAACATGGTAACAGAACTAGGTGGGTAGTGGGTTAACATGGTAACAGAACTAGGTGGGTAGTGGGTTAACATGATAACAGAACTAGGTGGGTAGTGGGTTAACATGATAACAGAACTAGGTGGGTAGTGGGTTAACATGGTAACAGAACTAGGTGGGTAGTGGGTTAACATGGTAACAGAACTAGGTGGGTAGAGGGTTAACATGGTAACAGAACTAGGTGGGTAGAGGGTTAACATGGTAACAGAACTAGGTGGGTAGTGGGTTAACATGGTAACAGAACTAGGTGGGTAGTGGGTTAACATGGTAACAGAACTAGGTGGGTAGAGGGTTAACATGGTAACAACAGAACTAGGTGGGTAGAGGGTTAACATGGTAACAGAACTAGGTGGGTAGTGGGTTAACATGGTAACAGAACTAGGTGGGTAGAGGGTTAACATGGTAACAGAACTAGGTGGGTAGTGGGTTAACATGATAACAACAGAACTAGGTGGGTAGTGGGTTAACATGATAACAGAACTAGGTGGGTAGTGGGTTAACATGGTAACAGAACTAGGTGGGTAGAGGGTTAACATGATAACAGAACTAGGTGGGTAGTGGGTTAACATGGTAACAACAGAACTAGGTGGGTAGTGGGTTAACATGATAACAGAACTAGGTGGGTAGTGGGTTAACATGGTAACAACAGAACTAGGTGGGTAGTGGGTTAACATGGTAACAGAACTAGGTGGGTAGTGGGTTAACATGGTAACAGAACTAGGTGGGTAGTGGGTTAACATGGTAACAGAACTAGGTGGGTAGAGGGTTAACATGGTAACAGAACTAGGTGGGTAGTGGGTTAACATGATAACAGAACTAGGTGGGTAGAGGGTTAACATGGTAACAACAGAACTAGGTGCGTAGTGGGTTAACATGGTAACAGAACTAGGTGGGTAGTGGGTTAACATGGTAACAGAACTAGGTGGGTAGTGGGTTAACATGGTAACAGAACTAGGTGGGTAGTGGGTTAACATGATAACAGAACTAGGTGGGTAGTGGGTTAACATGATAACAGAACTAGTGTGTATCATGATAACATGAGAACTACCCACCCACTACCTACCACTTCATCCCCCCACTGCACAACTACACCTCCCTACCTACCTTTTTTACCACTCTATCCACATCCCTCAATCTCTCTCCCACCCCCACATCCCTCCATCCCCTACTCTCTGTGCTCATACCGGGAACTCACTTAGAGCCCCATTTTCACAATAACAAAAAAAACACCCTGATCTGTTTCACCTGTCTTTGTGCTTGTCTCCAACCCCCTCTACTTCCATCTTCCCCATTATCCCCGGTGTATTTATACCTGTGTTCTCTGTTTGTCTGTTGCAACTTAGTTTTGTTTCGTGAAACGTACCAGCGTTTTCCCCCTTGCTTCTGTCTGTTCAATGAAGGTTTTAACTAGTTGGTGCTCTCTCTCACCTCGCTTCCTCTCTCACTCTCTCGCTCTCTCGATCTCTCTCACTCTCTCTCACTCTCTCTCTCACCTCGCTTCCTCTCTCACTCTCTCGCTCTCTCGCTCTCTCTCACTCTCTCTCACTCTCTCGCTCTCTCGCTCTCTCTCACTCTCTCTCACTCTCTCTCACTTCGCTTCCTCTCTCACTCTCTCTCTCTCTCTCACTCTCTTTCACTCTCTCTCTCTCTCACCTCGCTTCCTCTCTCTCACTCTCTCTCTTTCTCTCTCTTGCACTCTCTCTCTCTCACTCTCTCTCCCTCTCTTTCACCTCGCTTCCTCTCTCTCACTCTCTCTCTGTCTCTCTCTCTCTCTCCCTCTCTTGCTCGTTCACTACCTCTCTCTCTCTCTCTCTCTCTCTCTCTCTCTCCTCATCTAGGCAGAGTGGAGAGGCGGCCCCAGAGGAAATGTGAGGGTAATTAGTTCTCTCCACTAATTAGTATGACATCACAATTATAGCTATTTAAACACCTCAGTGATTTCTGACCGCATCCGCCGCCACACACCGTGCACACAGTATAGATAACACAGACATATTAAATAGTAACATCTATGATGTTTCTAATCACTTTAATAGCTGTTGATGGCATGGTTAGCATGGTTAGCACGGTTAGCACGATTAGCATGGTTAGCACGGTTAGCACGGTTAGCACGGTTAGCATTGTTAGCACGGTTAGCAGGGTTAGCACGGTTAGCATGGTTAGCATTCCTGTGTGTTCAGTGCACAGCTATTCAGCTAATTAGAGTGTGATATGGAGTTAGTCATGAATTTAAAAAAGCATGGTGTGTGTGTGTGTGTGTGTGTGTGTGTGTGTGTGTGTGTGTGTGTGTGTGTGTGTGTGTGTGTGTGTTAAAACTAATGGTTGGTTGTTATTGGAAGGTGTCACAGACAAAACCTGAAGCGAGGCCTCATTGTGAGTTAACAAATTATAATCAAATCAACGTTTATTGGTCACGTACATAGTTTAGCAGATGTTATCGCAGGTGCATCGAAAATGTTCCTAGATACCACAGTGTAATATCTAGCAATACAATAATAACAAACAAATAATGAAATTAAGACTGAACAGAACGAGCTGTCAGAGTCTGGAATATAAATATATTTCTATGTATACAGTGCATTCAGGAAAGAATTCAGACCCCTTGACTTTTTGTTCACGTGGTCTGGTTGTTGAGGATTAGGGTTCCATTTAGGACGCCGCCTTGGTCTGTCACATGGTCTGTCACATGATCTGTGTTAAATGTCTCTGGCCTTAATGCTCTGTGAAGCCCCTCTTCCTGTTCTCTCATCTTCTCCTCTTTTGCCCTTCTCTCTTCCTCTCCTTTCCTCTCTCTACCCCTCCTCTCTCTTCCTCTCCTCTCTCTACTCCTCCGCTCTCTTCCTCTCCACCTCTCTACCCTTCCTCTCTCTTCCTCTCCTGTCTCTACTCCTCCGCTCTCTTCCTCTCCTCACTCTACCCTCCTCTCTCCTCTTCACCTCTCTCCCCCTCCTCTCTCTTCCTTTCCTCTCCACCTCCTACCTCTCCTCTCCTCTCCCCTCCTCTCCTCTCCTCTCTCTACCTCTCTCTACCTCTCCACTCTCCACCCCTCCTCTCTCCTCTCCTCTCCTCTCTCTACCTCTCCTCTTTCCTCTGCCCCTACTATCAGATACTGACAAACTCTCCCCTCTAAACTCGCTAATGAGTCTGAGTCAGGACAGTTAAACTCTCCCCTCTAAGCTCACTAATGAGGCTGAGCCAGAAGGACAATTAAACTCTCCCCTCTAAACTCACAAATGAGGCTGGGCGAGACTCAGGTAAATGTGCTTCTGACCGGTCATCATACTAACGTAGAATTTGGTATATGTAGCAGGCATAGAGTTTGACAGTAGCACAGTTGCAGGCTGGTCTGCCAGTACCCTGTATTCAAATCAAATCAAATCAAATTTCATTGGTCACATACACATGTTTAGCAGGTGTTAATGCGAGTGTAGCGAAATGCTTGTGCTTCTAGTTTCGACCGTGCGGTAATATCTAACAAGTAATCTAATCACAACAACTACCTTACACACACAAGTGTAAAGGAATAAATAAGAATATGTACATATAAATATATGAATGAGTGATGGCCGAACGGCATAGGCAAGATGCAGTAGATGGTATAGAGTACAGTATATACATATGATATGAGTAACGTAGGGTATGTAAACATTATATAAAGTGGCGTTGTTTAAAGTGGCTAGTGATACATTTATTACATCCAATTTTTAATTAAAGTGGCTAGAGATTGAGTCAGTATGTTGGCAGCAGCCACTCAATGTTAGTGATGGCTGTTTAACAGTCTGATGGCCTTGAGATAGAAGCTGTTTTTCAGTCTCTCGGTCCCAGCTTTGATGCACCTGTACTGACCTCGCCTTCTGGATGATAGCGGGGTGAACAGGCAGTGGCTCGGGTGGTTGATGTCCTTGATGATCTTTTTGGCCTTCCTGTGACATTGGGTGGTGTAGGTGTCCTGGAGGGCAGGTAGTTTGCCCCCGGTGATGCGTTGTGCAGACCTCACTACCCTCTGGAGAGCCTTACGGTTATGGGTGGAGCAGCTGCCATACCAGGCGGTGATACAGCCAACAGGATGCTCTCGATTGTGCATCTGTAAAAGTTTGTGAGTGTTTTTGGTGACAAGCCGAATTTCTTCAGCCTCCTGAGGTTGAAGAGGTGTTGTTGCGCCTTCTTCACCACACTGTCTGTGTGGGTGGACCATTTCAGTTTGTCTGTGATGTGTACACCAAGGAACTTAAAACTTTACACCTTCTCCACTACTGTCCCGTCGACGTGGATAGGGGGGGCTGCTCCCTCTGCTGTTTCCTGAAGTCCACGATCATCTCCTTTGTTTTGTTGACGTTGCGTGTGAGGTTATTTTCCTGACACCACACTCCGAGGGCCCTCACCTCCTCCCTGTAGGCCGTCTCGTCGTTGTTGGTAATCAAGCCTACCACTGTAGTGTCATCTGCAAACTTGATGATTGAGTTGGAGGCGTGCATGGCCATGCAGTCGTGGGTGAACAGGGAGTCCAGGAGAGGGCTGAGAACGCACCCTTGTGGGGCCCCAGTGGTGAGGATCAGCGGGGTGGAGATGTTGTTTCCTACCCTCACCACCTGGGGGCGGCCCGTCAGAAGGTCCAGGATCCAGTTGCACAGGGCGGGGTCGAGACCCAGGGTCTCGAGCTTAATGAAGAGTTTAGAGGGTACTATGGTGTTAAATGCTGAGATGTACTCAATGAACAGCATTCTTACCTAGGTATTCCTCTTGTCCAGATGGGATAGGGCAGTGTGCAGTGTGATTGCGATTGCATCGTCTGTGGACCTATTGGGGCGGTAAACAAATTGGAGTGGGTCTAGGGTGTCAGGTAGGGTGGAGGTGATATGATCCTTGACTAGTCTCTCAAAGAACTTCATGATGACAGAAGTGAGTGCTACGCGTCGATAATCATTTAGTTCAGTTACCTTTGCTTTCTTGGGAACAGGAACAACGGTGGCCCTCTTGAAGTATGTGGGGACAACAGACTGGCATAAGGATTGATTGAATATGTCTGTAAACACACCAGCCAGCTGGTCTGCGCATGCTCTGAGGACGCGGCTGGGAATGTCGTCTGGGACGGCAGCCTTGCGAGGGTTAACACGTTTAAATGTTTTACTCACACTGGCTGCAGAGAAGGAGAGACCGCAGGTTTTGATAGCGGGCCGTGTCAGTGGCACTGTATTGTCCTCAAAGCGAGCAAAGAAGTTGTTTAGTTTGTCTGGGAACAAGACATCGTGGTCCGCGACGGGACTGGTTTTCCTTTTGTAGTCCGTGATTGACTGTAGACCCTGCCACATACCTCTCGTGTCTGAGCCGTTGAATTGCGACTCTAATTTGTCTCTACACTGACGCTTAGCTTGTTTGATTGCCTTGCGGAGGGAATAGCTACACTGTTTGAATTCGGTCATGTTTCCAGTCGCCTTGCCATGGTTAAAAGCAGTGGTTCGCGCTTTCAGTTTTGCGTGAATGATGCCATTTCAAGCTTCCCATGGGAGTTTCAGTCTGGTCTGGTCTATCATTAGAGACTTGTAGGTCTACATGAGATGCCTGGGTGTCAAACCAAGACTCGCATAGATACCTGGATGTTAAGCCAAGACTCCCATAGATACCTGGATGTCAAGCCAATACTACCATAGATACCTGGATGTCAAACCAAGACTCCCAAAGATACCTGGATGTCAAGCCAAGACTACCGTAGATACCTGGATGTCAAACCAAGACTACCGTAGATACCTGGATGTCAAACCAATACTACCGTAGATACCTGGATGTCAAACCAATACTACCGTAGATACCTGGATGTCAAGCCAAGAGTACCGTAGATACCTGGATGTCAAACCAATACTACCGTAGATACCTGGATGTCAAACCAATACTACCGTAGATACCTGGATGTCAAACCAATACTACCGTAGATACCTGGATGTCAAGCCAAGACTCCCATAGATACCTGGATGTTAAGCCAAGACTCCCATAGATACCTGGATGTTAAGCCAAGACTCCCATAGATACCTGGATGTCAAGCCAAGACTCCCATAGATACCTGGATGTCAAGCCAAGACTCCCATAGATACCTGGATGTCAAGCCAAGACTACCGTAGATACCTGGATGTCAAGCCAAGACTACCGTAGATATCTGGATGTTAAGCCAAGACTCCCATAGATACCTGGATGTCAAACCAATACTACCATAGATACCTGGATGTCAAGCCAAGACTACCGTAGATACCTGGATGTCAAGCCAAGACTACCGTAGATACCTGGATGTCAAGCCAAGACTCTCATATATGTCAAGCTAATAATACCATTCTGTATCTACTTGTTTGTGAAGCCAAGACTCCCACAGCTGTCAGTGGATGTCTGTACAGCTGTACGGGAGAAACCGCTCAAAACTGAGAAGCAGATATTTTGGCAGACTGATGAAAGCAAAGATTTGCTTTGATATATTCAGCTATATGAGTGATGACTCAACGCAACCTGCTGCCACAAGTTGACAAGTTAACAGACCAAACACGTTTTTACTTTGGATGAGAAACTCCCTTTTATTAAGCTTCACCTTTAATGCATATTTATATTTATATAAATTGATATTCATACTTAATGTCTTTTCCCAAATGGTAATTTTCAGCAATACTGTATTTCTACAGGATATTATGGCTTACTTCCCTTTATAGAAACATTTGTCACCGTTATCTAATGTGCAATGATCCTTCCAACTAAAGCTTCCAAACATTATTTATGCATCACACCGCCATGATTTAAATACTTAATGGATAGTCCTAGTACTGCTCTGGAATTCATATTTCAGGAGTTCAGTGTTCAGTGTTATACCATAAACCCATTAAACACAATAAATTAAACACTTACGCTCCACCACTGTTCTGCTCTCGCTCTCTTTCTCCCTCGTCTCTCTCTCTCTCTCGTTCTCTCTCTTTCCCCTCCCCTCTCTCTCTCTCTCTTTTTTTTCTCTCTCTTACTCTCTTTCTCTCTCTCTCTGTCCCTCGTCTCTCTCTGTCTCTCTCTCTTCCCCCCCCCCTCTCTCTCTCTCTGTCCCTCGTCTCTCTCTCTTTCTCTCTCTTCCCACCCCCCCCTCTCTCTCTCTCTCTCTCTGTCCCTCATCTCTCTCGTTCTCTCACTTTTTCCCCCCTCTCTCTCTCTCTCTGTCCCTTGTCTCTCTCTCTCGTTCTCTCTCTTTTTCCCCCCTCTCTCTCTCTCTCTCTCTCTCTCTGTCCCTCGTCTCTCTCTCTCGTTCTCTCTCTCTTTTTTCCCCTCTGTAACGAGGGTCGTCTAAAGGGGACCAAGGCGCAGTGTGTACAGTGCTCATTTCTTAACTTTAATGAAGACAAACAAAATGACAAAACGACAAAACGACAGCCAACTGTTCCGTCAGGTACACTTGACAAAACGGAAAACAACTACCCACAAAAACCCAGGAAGAAAAACCCCTACTTAAATATGATCTCCAATCAGAGGCAACGAGGACCAGCTGCCTCCAATTGGAGATCAACCCCAACAAAAAAAAACATAGAAATAGAAAACCTAGAACACAAACATAGAAAAACACAAAACACCCCCTGTCACGCCATGACCTACTCTACTATAGATTAAATTACATCTTACTAGGGTGACACCCTCTCAATTTCAATTAAATTCAATTCAAGGGGCTTTATTGGCATGGGAAACATATGTTAACATCGCCAAAGCAAGTGAGGTAGATAATATACAAAAGCGAAATAAACAATAAAAATGAACAGTAAACATTACACTCACAGAAGTTCCAACATAATAAAGACATTACAAATGTCATATTATGTCTATAAACAGTGTTATAACGATGTGCAAATGGTTAATGTACAAAAGGGAAAATAAATATGGGTTGTTTTTACAGTGGTGTTTGTTCTTCACTGGTTGACCTTTTCTTGTGGCAACAGGTCACACATCTTGCTGTGGTGATGGCACACTGTGGTATTTCCCCCAGTAGATATGGGAGTTTTTCAAAATCGCCATTGTTTTCGAATTCTTTGTGGATCTTTGTCATACATTGGGTAGGAAGGTAGGAAGTGCAGCTTTGTTTCCACCTCATTTTGTGGGCAGTGTGCACATAGCCTGTCTTCTCTTGAGAGCCATGTCTGCCTACGGCGGCCTTTCTCAATAGCAAGGCTGTGCTCACTGAGTCTGTACATAGTCAAAGCTTTCCTTAAGTTTGGGTCAGTCACAGTGGTCAGGTATTCTGCCACTGTGTACTCTCTGTTTAGGGCCAAATAGCATTCTAGTTTGCTCTGTTTTTTTTTGTTAATTCTTTCCAATGTGTCAAGTAATTATCTTTTTGTTTTCTCATGATTTGGTTGGGTCTAAATGTGTTGCTGTCCTGGGGCTCTGTGGGGTCTGTTTGTGTTTGTGAACAGAGCCCCAGGACCAGCTTGCTTAGGGGACTCTTCTCCAGGTTCATCTCTCCGTAGGTGATGGCTTTGTTATGGAAGGTTTGGGAATCGCTTCCTTTTAGGTGATTGTAGAATTGAACAACTCTTTTCTGGATTTTGATAATTAGTGGGTGTCGGCCTAATTCTGCTCTGCATGCATTATTTGGTGTTCTACGTTGTACACTGAGGATATTTTTGCAGAATTCTGCATGCAGAGTCTCAATTTGGTGTTTGTCCCATTTTGTGAATTCTTGGTTGGTGAGCGGACCCCAGACCTCACAACCATAAAGGGCAATGGGTTCTATAACTGATTCAAGTATTTTTAGCCAGATCCTAATTGGTATGTTTAATTTGATGTTCCTTTTGATGGCGTAGAAGGCCCTTCTTGCCTCGTCTCTCAGATCGTTCACAGCTTTGTGGAATTTACCTGTGGTGCTGATGTTTAGGCCAAGGTATGTATCGTTTTTTGTGTGCTCTAGGGCAACGGTGTCTAGATGGAATTTGTATTTATGGTCCTGGCGACTGGACCTTTTTTGGAACACCATTATTTTGGTCTTACTGAGATTTACTGTCAGGGCCCAGGTCTGGCAGAATCTGTGCAGAATATCTAGGTGCTGCTGTAGGTCCTCATTGTTTGGTGACAGATCTAGGTGCTGCTGTAGGCCCTCCTTGGTTGGGGACAGATCTAGGTGCTGCTGTAGGCCCTCCTTGGTTGGTGACAGAAGCACCAGATCATCAGCAAACGGTGGACATTTTGACTTCAGATTCTAGTAGGTTGAGGCCGGGTGCTGCAGACTGTTCTAGTGCCCTTGCCAATTCATTGATATATATGTTGAAGAGGGTGGGGCTTAACCTGCATCCCTGTCTCACCCCACGGCCCTGTGGGAAGAAATGTGTGTTTTTTGCCTATTTTAACCGCACACTTGTTTGTTTGTGTACATGGATTTTATAATGTTGTATGTTTTACCCCCCAACACCACTTTCCATCAATTTGTACAGCAGACCTTCATGCCAAATTGAGTCGAAGGCTTTTTTGAAAAAAACAAAAACATGAAGACTTTACCTTTGTTTTGGTTTGTTTGTTTGTCAATTAGGGTGTGCAGGGTGAATACATGGTCTGTTGTACGGTAATTTGGTAAAAAGCGAATTTGACATTTGCTTAGTACATTTGTTTTCACTGAGGAAATGTACGAGTCTGCTGTTAATGATAATGCAGAGGATTTTCCCAAGGTTGCTGTTGACTCATATCCCACGGTAGTTATTGGGGTCGAATTTGCCTCCACTTTTGTGGATTGGGGTGATTAGTCCTTGGTTCCAAATATTGGGGAAGATGCCAGAGCTGAGGATGATGTTAAAGAGTTTTAGTTTAGCCAATTGTAATTTGTGGTCTGTATATTTGATCATTTTAGTGAGAATACCATCAACACCACAGGCATTTTTTGGTTGGAGGGTTTATATTTTGTCATGTAGTTCTTTTAATGTAATTGAATAATCCAGTGGGTTCTGGTAGTCTTTAATAGTTGATTCTAAGATTTGTATTTGATCATGTTATATGTTTTTGCTGTTTGTTCTTTGTTAAAGGGCCAAAAAGATTGGAGAAGTGGTTTCTCCACACATCTCTGTTCTGGATAGATAACTCTTCATGTTGTTGTTTGTTTAGTGTTTTCCAATTTCCCCAGAAGTGGTTAGAGTCTATGGATTCTTCAATTACATTGAGCTGGTTTCTGACGTGCTGTTCCTTTTAGTCTATGTTTTTTCTTTGTAACGGCTCTCGTTGGAATGACCAGTGTGGAAAGTGTTCATGATTTTTATTGATCAAAAAACACTCGCACAAAGTAACAAAACGAAAAGCCAACAGTTCTGTCAGGTAACAGAATACTAAACAGAAAATAACCTATAGATAGGTAGATATTCCCACCCGAGTCACACCCTGACCTAACCAAACATACAGAATAAATAAGATCTCTAAGGTCAGGGCTAGAGTCTATGGATTCTTCAATTACATTGAGCTGATTTGTGACGTGCTGTTCCTTCTTTTTCCGTAGTGTATTTCTGTATTGTTTTAGTGATTCACCATAGTGAAGGCGTAGACTCAGGTTTTCTGGGTCTCCATGTTTTTGGTTGGACAGGTTTCTCAATTTCTTTCTTAGATTTTTGCATTCTTCATCAAACCATTTGTCATTGTTTTGTAAAT
Organism: Salmo trutta; assembly: GCF_901001165.1. Lineage (NCBI taxonomy): Eukaryota > Metazoa > Chordata > Actinopteri > Salmoniformes > Salmonidae > Salmo > Salmo trutta. The sequence goes on from NC_042981.1 coordinate 1,641,697, forward strand.
TTTCTTCGGTTTTCTATTTGAGAGTTTTAGATTTGATAAGGAAGCTGAGAGGTCAAATATACTGTTTAGATTTTCTACTGCGAAGTTTATACCTTCACTATTACAGTGGAACGTTTTACCCAGGAAATTGTCTAAAAGAGATTGAATTTGTTGTTGCCAAATAATTCCAAGCTGCATTGCTTCCATTTATTGCATTTCTTAATGTTACTCAGTTCTGACCACCCCTCATAGCCTGGTTCCTCTCTAGGTTTCTTCCTAGGTTCTGGCCTTTCTAGGGAGTTTTTCCTAGCCACCGTGCTTCTACACCTGCATTACTTGTTGTTTGGGGTTTTAGGCTGGGTTTCTGTACAGCATTTTGAGATATCAGCTGATGTAAGAAGGGCTATATAAATACTTTTGATTTGATTTTGGTTTTGATGCCTCATGATTGAGTATTGCTGTGTTCAAGTAGACTGTGATTTTGCTGTGATCTGATAGGGGTGTCAGTGGGCTGACTGAGAACGCTCTAAGAGACTCTGGGTTGAGGTCAGTGATAAAGTAGTCTACAGTACTACTGCCAAGAGATGAGCTATAGGTGTACCTACCGTAGGAGTCCCCTCGAAGCCTACCATTGACTATGTACAAACCCAGCGTGCGACAGAGCTGCAGGAGTTGTGACCCGTTGTTGTTGGTTATGTTGTCATAGTTGTGTCAAGGGGGGCATATGGGGGAGGGAATGCTGTCACCTCCAGGTAGGTGTTTGTCCCCCTGTGTGCTGAGGGTGTCAGGTTCTTGTCCAGTTCTGGCATTTAGGTCACCACAGACTAGTACATGTCCCTGGGCCTGGAAATGATTGATTTCCCCCTCCAGGATGGAGAAGCTGTCATCGTTAAAGTATGGGGATTCTAGTGGGGGGATATAGGTAGGATGGAGAAGCTGTCTTCATTAAAGTATGGGGATTCTAGTGGGGGGATATAGGTAGCACACAGGAGGACATTATTCTCTGTTAAGATAATTTTGAATATCTAGCCAAATGTAAAATGTTCCTGTTTTGATTAATTTAATAGAGTGGGTTAGGTCTGCTCTGTACCAAATTAGCACACCCCCTGAGTCCCTTCCCTGTTTCACACCTGGTAGTTTGGTGGATGGGACTACCAGCTCTCTGTAACCTAGAGGACAACCAGTGGGTCCATCTCCTCTATACCACCTGGTAGTGTGGTGGATGGGACTACCAGCTCTCTGTAACCTAGAGGACAACCAGTGGGTCCATCTCCTCTATACCACCTGGTAGTGTGGTGGATGGGACTACCAGCTCTCTGTAACCTAGAGGGCAACCAGTGGGTCCATCTCCTCTATACCACCCACCTGGTAGTGTGGTGGATGGGACTACCAGCTCTCTGTAACCTAGAGGACAACCAGTGGGTCCGTCTCCTCTATACCACCTGGTAGTGTGGTGGATGGGACTACCAGCTCTCTGTAACCTAGAGGGCAACCAGTGGGTCCGTCTAATCTATGGAGGGGGGGGGGGCCTCTATGTGTAGGTCCAGGGGGGGGGATCCTCTATGTGTAGGTCCAGGGGGGGGGTCCTCTATGTGTAGGTCCAGGGGGGAGGTCCCGCTGGTCTGGGCGGGGTGTCTATTGATCTGTTGCTCCTGTGTGAAGTCTTTTCGTGGCAGCAGGGTGGATATAACCACTTGTGCATTGTGACCCTTGAGTGCTGTGACCACCCTTTCTGTCACAGGGGTCGTTAAATGGAGATTTTTTTGGGGTGGGTTGCCTCTTCGCCTCCCCTATTGGAGGATACAGCGCCTCATAATACCGTCGCTCCCTCTTGGCTTCTTCCAATTCCACCTTCGGGCAACGATACTCCCCAGCCTGGCTCCAGGGTCCCTTCCCATCCAGGATTTCTTCCCACGTCCACGACTCCAGGTACCTCCTCTCACGCTGCTTGGTCCTTTCACGGCGGGTGGTTCTGTCACGGGGGTCGTCGAATGGAGACCAAGGCGCAGCGTGGATAGTGCTCATATTTAAACTTTTAATGAAAACACTACAACAACAAAACAACAAAACGACCAACAACAGTCCCGTCAGGTACTCTAGACTAAACGGAAACAACCCCCCCCCCCACAAACCCCATGAAAAACAGGCTGCCTAAGTATGGCTTCCAATCAGAGACAACGATAGACAGCTGCCTCTGATTGGAAACCATACCTGGCCACAACATAGAAAATGACAACATAGAATGAAACTCTAGACAACCCACATAGAAAACAGAAAACAGAAAACCCAAAACACATAGACAAAACACCCCCCTGTCACGCCCTGACCAATCTACTAGGGAAAAAATGACCTCATACCAGGGTCAGGACGTGACACTTTCCTGCTGGGCCTTCAGGTCGTTGGTGCCTGTGTGTATTATTATGTGGCTGGGTGACCCTAGTTGGTCCTCAGACAGAAGGTCTAGGGTGCTGGGTGAACGTAGTTGGTCCTCAGACAGAAGGTCTAGGGCGCGCTGGGTGAACCTAGTTGGTCCTCAGACAGAAGGTCTAGTGCGCGCTGGGTGACCCTAGTTAGTCCTCAGACAGAAGGTCTAGGGCGCTGGGTGAACCTAGTTGGTCCTCAGACAGAAGGTCTAGGGGGCGCTGGGTGAACATTTACATTTACATTTAAGTCATTTAGCAGACGCTCTTATCCAGAGCGACTTACAAATTGGTGCATTCACCTATAATATCCAGACCTAGTTGGTCCTCAGACAGAAGGTCTAGGGGGCGCTGGGTGAACCTAGTTGATCCTCAGACAGAAGGTCTAGGGTGCGCTGGGTGAACCTAGTTGGTCCTCAGACAGAAGGTCTAGGGCGCACTGGGTGAACCTAGTTGATCCTCAGACAGAAGGTCTAGGGCGCGCTGGGTGAACCTAGTTGGTCCTCAGACAGAAGGTCTAGGGCGCTGGGTGAACCTAGTTGGTCCTCAGACAGAAGGTCTAGGGCGCTGGGTGAACCTAGTTGATCCTCAGACAGAAGGTCTAGGGTGCTGGTTGACCCTAGTTGATCCTCAGACAGAAGGTCTAGGGGGCGCTGGGTGAACCTAGTTGGTCCTCAGACAGAAGGTCTAGGGCGCGCTGGGTGACCCTAGTTGGTCCTCAGACAGAAGGTCTAGGGCGCACTGGGTGACCCTAGTTGGTCCTCAGACAGAAGGTCTAGGGTGCGCTGGGTGACCCTAGTTGGTCCTCAGACAGAAGGTCTAGGGCGCACTGGGTGACCCTAGTTGGTCCTCAGACAGAAGGTCTAGGGCGCGCTGGGTGTTTGGACACCAGAGTTTAGACACACTGTGTTTGGGAAAACGTTTGTTTTCTTGTATATATTTCCCATTTGAGTCCATGAGGAGTACAATCTGTGTCTTGTGTATGTCCTCAGTGGGTGTGGGGGGGTTGTCAGGAGGGCTATCAGGCTGGCTGACGGGGGGTGAGAGCACCTGGGCTTGGGGTTCTTCATTTGTCTGCTCTGCTGGGGTGTCGAGACTGTTGTTGGGAGCTGAGGTGGGCTGTTCTGCTGGCTTCAATGCGGGAGTGGACACCTCTCTAATGGGCTGTTCTCTGTCACACACCATCCCCCCTCACCCTCTCCTCCATCCCCCCTCACCCTCTCCTCCATCCCCCTCACCCTCTCCTCCATCCCCCCTCACCCTCTCCTCCATTCCCCTCACCCTCTCCTCCATCCCCTTCACCCTCTCCTCCATCCCCCCTCACCCTCTCCTCCATCCCCCTCACCCTCTCCTCCATCCCCCCTCACCCTCTCCTCCATCCCCCCTCACCCTCTCCTCCATCCCCCCTCTCCCTCTCCTCCATCCCCCCCTCACCCTCTCCTCCATCCCCTCACCCTCTCCTCCATCCCCCCTCACCCTCTCCTCCACCCCCCTCACCCTCTCCTCCATCCCCCTCACCCTCTCCTCCATCCCCCCCTCACCCTCTCCTCCATCCCCCCTCACCCTCTCCTTCATCCCCCCTCACCCTCTCCTCCATCCCCCCTCTCCCTCTCTTCCATCCCCCCTCACCCTCTCTTCCATCCCCTCACCCTCTCCTCCATCCCCCCTCACCCTCTCCTCCATCCCCCTCACCCTCTCCTCCATCCCCCCCTCTCCCTCTCCTCCATCCCCCCTCTCCCTCTCCTCCATCCCCCCTCACCCTGTCCTCCATCCCCCTCACCCCTCTCCTCCATCCCCCCTCACCCTGTCCTCCATCCCCTCACCCTCTCCTCCATCCCCCTCACCCTGTCCTCCATCCCCCTCTCCCTCTCCTCCATCCCCCTCTCCCTCTCCTCCAGCAGTCTGATCCTCTCCTCCATCCCCCTCACCCTCTCCTCCATCCCCCCTCACCCTGTCCTCCATCCCCCCTCTCCCTCTCCTCCCTCCCCCTCTCCCTCTCCTCCAGCAGTCTGATCCTCTCCTCCATCCCCCTCACCCTCTCCTCCATCCCCCTCACCCTCTCCTCCCTCCCCCTCTCCCTCTCCTCCAGCAGTCTGATCCTCTCCTCTAGTGCTCTGTTCTTCTCCTGCTCTTTCTCCTGTAGATGTTGTCTCTCCACTGTCTAGAGTGCAGATATGTCTCTTTCCACCTCCAGCTCTCCAGGTCTAGTTAGGAGAGTGTTGTTGTGCTGGACTGTTGTCTGGGTCTGGTTGAGGGGGTGTTGTTGTGCTGGACTGTTGTCTGGGTCTGGTTAAGGGGGTGTTGTTGTGCTGGACTGTTGTCTGGGTCTGGTTAAGGGGGTGTTGTTGTGTTGTCTGGGTCTGGTTAAGGGGGTGTTGTTGTGCTGGACTGTTGTCTTGGTCTGTGCTGACTGGAGTGTGTTCACCTGCTGTTCCAGCTCCACCTGTCTTACCTCCAGCTGGGTGAATGTATCCTTCATTTCAATGAGGGAGTAGTACTCTGTACTGGGAGGTTGACTTTCCGCTGTGGGGGTTATATAATGATGAGGTCTGGGGGTTATATAATGAAGAGGTCTGGGGGTGGCTGGTCTGGGGGTTATATAATGAAGAGGTCTGGGGGTTATATAATGAAGAGGTCAGGGGGTTATATAATGAAGAGGTCTGGGTGTTATATAATGAAGAGGTCTGGGGGTGGCTGGTCTGTGGGGTTATATAATGAAGAGGTCTGGGGTTATATAATGAAGAGGTCTGGGGGTTATATAATGAAGAGGTCTGGGGGTGTTATATAATGAACAGGTCTGGGGTTATATAATGAAGAGGTCTGGGGGTTATATAATGAAGAGGTCTGGGGGTTATATAATGAAGAGGTCTGGGGGTTATATAATGAAGAGGTCTGGGGGGGTTATATAATGAAGAGGTCTGGGGGTTATATAATGAAGAGGTCTGGGGGGTTATATAATGAAGAGGTCTGGGGGGGTATATAATGAAGAGGTCTGGGGGTATATAATGAAGAGGTCTGGGGGGTTATATAATGAAGAGGTCTGGGGGTTATATAATGAAGAGGTCTGGGGGGTTATATGATGAAGAGGTCTGGGGTTATATAATGAAGAGGTCTGGGGGGTTATATAATGAAGAGGTCTGGGGGTTATATAATGAAGAGGTCTGGGGGTGGCTGGTCTGGGGGTTATATAATGAAGAGGTCTGGGGGTTATATAATGAAGAGGTCAGGGGTTATATAATGAAGAGGTCTGGGGGTTATATAATGAAGAGGTCTGGGGGTTATATAATGAAGAGGTCTGGGGGGGTTATATAATGAAGAGGTCTGGGGGGTTATATAATGAAGAGGTCTGGGGGTTATATAATGAAGAGGTCTGGGGGGTTATATAATGAAGAGGTTCTGGGGGTTATATAATGAAGAGGTCTGGGGGGTTATATAATGAAGAGGTCTGGGGGGTTATATAATGAAGAGGTCTGTGGGGTTATATAATGAAGAGGTCTGGGGGTATATAATGAAGAGATCTGGGGGGTTATATAATGAAGAGGTCTGGGGGTTATATAATGAAGAGGTCTGGGGGTGGCTGGTCTGTGGGGTTATATATTGAAGAGGTCTGGGGGTTATATAATGAAGAGGTCTGGGGGGTTATATAATGAAGAGGTCTGGGGGGTATATAATGAGAGAGGCATGGGGGGTTATATAATGAAGATGTCTGGGGGGGTTATATAATGAAGAGGTCTGGGGGTTATATAATGAAGAGGTCTGGGGTTATATAATGAAGAGTCTGGGGGGTTATATAATGAAGATGGTCTGGGGGGTTATATAATGAAGAGGTCTGTGGGGTTTATATAATGAAGAGGTCTGGGGGGTTATATAATGAAGAGGTCTGGGGGTTATATAATGAAGAGGTCTGGGGGGTTATATAATGAAGAGGTCTGGGGGGTTATATAATGAAGAGGTTCTGGGGGGTTATATAATGAAGAGGTCTGGGGGGTTATATAATGAAGAGGTCTGGGGGGTTATATAATGAAGAGGTCTGGGGTTATATAATGAAGAGGTCTGGGGGTTATATAATGAAGAGGTCTGGGGGTTATTACTAATGAAGAGGTCTGGGGGTTATATAATGAAGAGGTCTGGGGGGTTATATAATGAAGAGGTTCTGGGGTGGGTTATATAATGAAGAGGTCTGGGGGGTTATATAATGAAGAGGTCTGGGGGTTATATAATGAAGAGGTCTGGGGGGTTATATAATGAAGAGGTCTGGGGGGTTATATAATGAAGAGGTCTGGGGGTTTATATAATGAAGAGGTCTGGGGGGTTATAATGAAGAGGTCTGGGGGGTTATATAATGAAGAGGTCTGCGGGGTTATATAATGAAGAGGTCTGGGGGGGTTATATAATGAAGAGGTCTGGGGGGTTATATAATGAAGAGGTCTGCGGGGGTATATAATGAAGAGGTCTGGGGGGTTATATAATGAAGAGGTCTGGGGGGTTATATAATGAAGAGGGTCTGGGGGGTTATATAATGAAGAGGTCTGCGGGGTTATATAATGAAGAGGTCTGGGGGTTATGTAATGAAGAGGTCTGGGGGGTTATATAATGAAGAGGTCTGCGGGGTATATAATGAAGAGGTCTGGGGGGGTTATATAATGAAGAGGTCTGCGGGGTTATATAATGAAGAGGTCTGGGGGGTTATATAATGAAGAGGTCTGGGGTGTTATATAATGAAGAGGTCTGCGGGGTTATATAATGAAGAGGTCTGGGGGGTTATATAATGAAGAGGTCTGCGGGGTTATGTAATGAAGAGGTCTGGGGGGTTATATAATGAAGAGGTCTGCGGGGTTATGTAATGAAGAGGTCTGGGGGGTTATGTAATGAAGAGGTCTGGGGGTTATATAATGAAGAGGTCTGGGGGGTTATGTAATGAAGAGGTCTGTGGGGTTATATAATGAAGAGGTCTGTGGGGTTATATAATGAAGAGGTCTGCGGGGTTATATAATGAAGAGGTCTGGGGGGTTATTTAATGAAGAGGTCTGGGGGGTTATATAATGAAGAGGTCTGGGGGTTATATAATGAAGAGGTCTGGGGGTTATATAATGAAGAGGTCTGTGGGGTTATATAATGAAGAGGTCTGGTCTGACCCGCTCGGGGTGGGGGTATCTTTCTCAAGGCAGAGCTTCTCCTGCTGGGCTACTTCTTTGATTAGGTGAAAGTCCAGCTGAATCTGTGTGGGGGGGTTGCCCCGTACCAATACTGTTCCAGACGTATAGAGATTTGTATTAGCTGACTCCTCGTTGTCAAGTATCCTGAGTTTCCACCCCTCGTTAACACCCCCTCTCTTAACAGAGGGGCTAATACAGCACTGTGCCATGCCAGGGGATGGTCTGGTTAATATAGCACTGTGCCATGCCAGGGGATGGTCTGGTTAATACAGCACTGTGTCATGCCAGGGGATGGTCTGGTTAATGTAGCACTGTGCCAGGGGATGGTCTGGTTAATATAGCACTGTGCCAGGGGATGGTCTGGTTAATACAGCACTGTGTCATGCCAGGGGATGGTCTGGTTAATATAGCACTGTGCCATGCCAGGGGATGGTCTGGATAATATAGCACTGTGCCATGCCAGGGGATGGTCTGGTTGATATAGCACTGTGCCAGGGGATGGTCTGGTTAATATAGCACTGTGCCAGGGGATGGTCTGGTTAATATAGCACTGTGCCAGGGGATGGTCTGGTTAATATAGCACTGTGCCAGGGGATGGTCTGGTTAATATAGCACTGTGCCAGGGGATGGTCTGGTTAATATAGCACTGTGTCATGCCAGGGGATGGTCTGGTTAATATAGCACTGTGCCAGGGGATGGTCTGGTTAATATAGCACTGTGCCAGGGGATGGTCTGGTTAATATAGCACTGTGTCATGCCAGGGGATGGTCTGGTTAAAATAGCACTGTGCCAGGGGATGGTCTGGTTAATATAGCACTGTGTCATGCCAGGGGATGGTCTGGTTAATATAGTACTGTGCCAGGGGATGGTCTGGTTAGTATAGCACTGTGCCATGCCAGGGGATGCTCTGGTTAATATAACACTGTACCAGGGGATGGTCTGGTTAATATAGCACTGTGTCATGCCAGGGGATGGTCTGGTTAATATAGTACTGTGTCATGCCAGGGGATGGTCTGGTTAATATAGTACTGTGCCAGGGGATGGTCTGGTTAATATAGCACTGTGTCATGCCAGGGGATGGTCTGGTTAATATAGTACTGTGTCATGCCAGGGGATGGTCTGGTTAATATAGTACTGTACCAGGGGATGGTCTGGTTAATATAGCACTGTGTCATGCCAGGGGATGGTCTGGTTAATATAGTACTGTGTCATGCCAGGGGATGGTCTGTGTTAATATAGCGCTGTGTCATGCCAGGGGATGGTCTGGTTAATATAGCACTGTGTCATGCCAGGGGATGGTCTGGTTAATATAGCACTGTACCAGGGGATGGTCTGGTTAATATAGCACTGTGTCATGCCAGGGGATGGTCTGGTTAATATAGCACTGTGCCATGTCAGGGGATGGTCTGGTTAATATAGCACTGTGTCATGCCAGGGGATGGTCTGGTTAATATAGCACTGTGTCATGCCAGGGGATGGTCTGGTTAATATAGCACTGTGCCATGCCAGGGGATGGTCTGGTTAATACAGCACTGTGCCATGCCAGGGGATGGTCTGGTTAATATAGCACTGTGCCAGGGGATGGTCTGGTTAATATAGCACTGTGCCAGGGGATGGTCTGGTTAATATAGCACTGTGCCATGCCAGGGGATGGTCTGGTTAATATAGCACTGTGTCATGCCAGGGGATGGTCTGGTTAATATAGCACTGTGTCATGCCAGGGGATGGTCTGTGTTGAAGATGAGGTTGCTGATGTTCCCATTTATATAATAGTCAGCAAAAAGGTGTCTCTTGATTTTCCATAAGGAGCTTCATTTTGTGATCTTTTCTTGCCTTATCATTCTTTACATACAGAGGGGTTCTGTATTTTAATTCGCTCTGAACAGCAGGAGGCAGCTTCTAAGGCCTCGCCGTTTAGTTGGAGTTCACTGTTCGACTCTCCTAAAGGGCTTTGACAACCTCTCACTTGATATGTCAGTGCTAATTGAAGTTGTATCGAGCTTGGCAGCTTTAATTTAGCATTCAGTCCTTATAAAGTAACATAATGTATTTTTCTTCTTGGCTTTTGGGAAATAAAATATAACTTCAGACTAAACATGAGTCACTCTGTTCCAGGTTGGACGGTGTTTTCAGGTTTCTGTTGTTTTCTAGAACATTTGCTGTATGGTTTGGGAATAATAATCCTTGGAAGTTTGTAAACCTTCCAGGTGATTCCGTAGTTCCGTCCAAAATTAGGTTGTTGGTTTTGAGTTTTGATTTGGAGTGAAGGTTATGTTGTAGAGGGTAGTATCCTGTATATGTCCTGGTGACATAGTGTTGTGGAGGGTAGTATCCTGTATATGTCCTGGTGACATAGTGTTGTAGAGGGTAGTATCCTGTATATGTCCTGGTGACATAGTGTTGTAGAGGGTAGTATCCTGTATATGTCCTGGTCACATAGTGTTGTGGAGGGTAGTATCCTGTATATGTCCTGGTGACATAGTGTTGTGGGGGGAAGTATCCTGTAAATGTCCTGGTGACATAGTGTTGTAGAGGGTAGTATCCTGTAAATGTCCTGGTGACATAGTGTTGTGGAGGGTAGTATCCTGTATATGTCCTGGTGACATAGTGTTGTAGAGGGTAGTATCCTGTATATGTCCTGGTGACATAGTGTTGTGGAGGGTAGTATCCTGTATATGTCCTGGTCACATAGTGTTGTGGAGGGTAGTATCCTGTATATGTCCTGGTGACATAGTGTTGTGGGGGGAAGTATCCTGTAAATGTCCTGGTGACATAGTGTTGTGGAGGGTAGTATCCTGTATATGTCCTGGTGACATAGTGTTGTGGAGGGTAGTATCCTGTATATGTCCTGGTGACATAGTGTTGTGGAGGGTAGTATCCTGTATATGTCCTGGTGACATAGTGTTGTGGAGGGTAGTATCCTGTATATGTCCTGGTGACATAGTGTTGTGGAGGGTAGCATCCTGTATATGTCCTGGTGACATAGTGTTGTAGAGGGTAGTATCCTGTATATGTCCTGGTGACATAGTGTTGTAGAGGGTAGTATCCTGTATATGTCCTGGTGACATAGTGTTGTGGAGGGTAGTATCCTGTATATGTCCTGGTGACATAGTGTTGTGGAGGGTAGTATCCTGTATATGTCCTGGTGACATAGTGTTGTGGAGGGTAGTATCCTGTATATGTCCTGGTGACATAGTGTTGTGGAGGGTAGTATCCTGTATATGTCCTGGTGACATAGTGTTGTAGAGGGTAGTATCCTGTATATCTTCTGGTGACATAGTGTTGTGGAGGGTAGTATCCTGTATATCTTCTGGTGACATAGTGTTGTGGAGGGTAGTATCCTGTATATGTCCTGGTGACATAGTGTCGTGGAGGGTAGTATCCTGTATATGTCCTGGTGACATAGTGTTGTAGAGGGTAGTATCCTGTATATGTCCTGGTGACATAGTGTTGTGGAGGGTAGTATCCTGTATATGTCCTGGTCACATAGTGTTGTAGAGGGTAGTATCCTGTATATGTCCTGGTGACATAGTGTTGTAGAGGGTAGTATCCTGTATATGTCCTGGTGACATAGTGTTGTGGAGGGTAGTATCCTGTATATGTCCTGGTGACATAGTGTTGTGGAGGGTAGCATCCTGTATATGTCCTGGTGACATAGTGAAGGTTATGTTGTAGAGGGTAGTATCCTGTATATGTCCTGGTGACATAGTGTTGTGGAGGGTAGTATCCTTTATATGTCCTGGTGACATAGTGTTGTGGAGGGTAGTATCCTGTATATGTCCTGGTGACATAGTGTTGTAGAGGGTAGTATCCTGTGTATGTCCTGGTGACATAGTGTTGTAGAGGGTAGTATCCTGTATATGTCCTGGTGACATAGTGTTGTGGAGGGCAGTATCCTGTATATGTCCTGGTGACATAGTGTTGTAGAGGGTAGTATCCTGTATATGTCCTGGTGACATAGTGTTGTAGAGGGTAGTATCCTGTATATGTCCTGGTGACATAGTGAAGGTTATGTTGTAGAGGGTAGTATCCTGTATATGTCCTGGTGACATAGTGTTGTGGAGGGTAGTATCCTGTATATGTCCTGGTGACATAGTGTTGTGGAGGGTAGTATCCTGTATATGTAATGGTGATATAGTGTTGTAGAGGGTAGTATCCTGTGTATGTCCTGGTGACATAGTGTTGTAGAGGGTAGTATCCTGTATATGTCCTGGTGACATAGTGTTGTGGAGGGCAGTATCCTGTATATGTCCTGGTGACATAGTGTTGTGGAGGGCAGTATCCTGTATATGTCCTGGTGACATAGTGTTGTAGAGGGTAGTATCCTGTATTTGTCCTGGTCACATAGTGTTGTGGAGGGTAGTATCCTGTATATGTCCTGGTGACATAGTGAAGGTTATGTTGTAGAGTATAGTATCCTGTATATGTCCTGGTGACATAGTGTTGTAGAGGGTAGTATCCTGTATATGTCCTGGTGACATAGTGTTGTGGAGGGTAGTATCCTGTATATGTCCTGGTGACATAGTGTTGTAGAGGGTAGCATCCTGTCTATGTCCTGGTGACATAGTGCTGTGGAGGGTAGTATCCTGTACATGTCCTGGTGACATAGTTTTGTGGAGGGTAGCATCCTGTATAGGTTCCTGACAAAAAAATCTAAGTTTATCTAACTCTAAATAAAAAAATTTGTAAGAAAATGCTGAAAAATGCAGGAGCTTATCTGATCATGACCTCTCTCTCTCTGTCCCTCGTCTCTCTCTCTGTCCCTCGTCTCTCTCTTTCTCTCACTCTGTCTCTCGTCTCTCTCTCTCTCTCTTTTCAACTCCTTATCTCCACCACTAAAACCACTGATCAGAGCAGAGCAGCATTAACTCAATCAGAGGATGTGAGTGGAGTGGAGAGAGGAGTGGAGAGAGGAGTGGAGAGAGGAGTGGAGAGAGGAGAGGAGAGAGGAGAGAGGAGTGGAGCGGAGAGAGGAGTGGAGAGAGGAGTGGAGAGAGGAGAGAGGAGAGGAGCTGGAGTAGAGCTGGAGTGGAGAGAGGAGAGGAGTGGAGAGAGGAGTGGAGAGAGGAGAGGAGTGGAGCGAGGCGTGGAGCGAGGCGAGGCGTGGAGAGAGGCGAGCAGTGGAGAGAGGCGTGGAGAGAGGAGTGGAGCTGGAGTGGAGAGAGGAGTGGAGAGAGGAGTGGGGAGAGGAGTGGAGCTGGAGTGGAGAGAGGAGTGGGGAGAGGAGTGGGGAGAGGAGTGGAGCTGGAGAGGAGAGGAGAGAAGTGGAGCGTGCGAAATTTGGCTGGAGCATGGAGCGGACTTAAAAACTGTTGGAATTTTGGCTGTCTCTCCCACTCCAATTCTGCATTGTTCATTTCACTGTGATCGCAACAAAGCCAGATACAACTGAAGCATCTGGTCATCAATAGAGTAGCGACAACATACCCTTTTCAGCCCCCTGCCCTCTCGGTAGGTCCTGGATCAGTTGCCGATATGTTGTTGAAATGTTGAAGCTTCTTATGAAAGTCTACTTTAAAACCAAATGGTACATAGTCAACAACAACAAATAGGTAAATGGAGTGTTCGTTAAAGGGTATTTATAAACCTTAAAATGAATGGAGAGAACTTGGAGCAGCGTTTTTTTATCTATATTTTTTTTACTGTGAGTGCCTGCCTGAGTGGTTGGCAAAGACCTCTCCGTGAGTAATGAGTGGGATTGCCAGCCCTTCAACTCAGCTCACATACTCTGGCTCCAATAAAACACGGAAGTTACAAAACAGAGAGCTGGTGAATGTATATGGAGGGGTCAAGATTTGTTGAGGAACTGAGTGTGTGTGTGTGTGTGTGTGTAACCGACGTCAACGCGCTGCCGATAACAGCGTAGCTTTACTTTCACTGCCTGACGTCGGGCTCGAACCAGTGATCCTCTGCTTCTGCAACACACGACCAAACCTCTTTTCGACAAAGTACCAAAGGGTTGTGAACCATATATTTCTTAGAGCTTGTCCTGTTCGTTACTCTGCACAGTTCTCCCGGATATCATAAAGTGTTTGTAAGTCGCTCTGGATAAGAGCATCTGCTAAATGACGTAAATGTAAATGTCCTGTGGTTAATTTGCATGTTATTACTTTAACTCTGTAGTATGATCCTAATAATCAATACCTTGTTACTCTGTAATATGATCCTAATAATCAATACCTTGTTACTCTGTAATATGATCCTCATAATCAATACCTTGTTACTCTGTAATATGATCCTCATAATCAATACCTTGTTACTCTGTAATATGATCCTCATAATCAATACCTTGTTACTCTGTAATATGATCCTAATAATCAATACCTTGTTACTCTGTAACATGATCCTAAAGATGGGGTGACAGGTAGCCTAGTGGTTAGAGCGTTGGGCCAGTAACCTAAAAGGTTGCTAGATTGAATCCCTGAGCTGACAATGTAAAAATCTGTCATTCTGCCCCTGAACAAGACAGTTAACCCGCTGTTCCCCGGGCCCTGAGTAAGGCAGTTAACCCACTGTTCCCCGGGCCCTCAGTAAGGCAGTTAACCCACTGTTCCCCGGGCCCTGAGTAAGGCAGTTAACCCACTGTTCCCCGGGCGTTTTCTCAGGGTTCTATTTAAAGTCATGTTCTCCAATTGATCCGAGAACGTTAAGAATATTTTCCATAAAAACCTATAAAAAAAAAGTGTATCATTCAAAGAACATTCTAAAAATGTTATTTTCAAAACATATCCAGTGAATTCGGAAAGTATTCAGACCCCTTGACTTTTTCAACATTTTGTTACGTTACAGCCTTGTTCTAAAATTGATTCAATTGTTTTTTTTTCCACCCCTGTCACGCCCTGACCTTAGAGAACCTTTAATTTCTCTCTTTTGGTTTGACTAGGGTGGGTAGCCTAGTTTTTCCTTTTCTATGTTGTAGCCTGGTATGGTTCCCAATCAGAGGCAGCTGTCTATTGTTGTCTCTGATTGGGGATCATATTTAGGCAGCCTTTTCCCACCTGTTGTTTGTGGGATCTTGTTTTTTGTATAGTTGCCTTGTGCACTGCAATACTGCACGTTTGTTATATTCTTTGTTGTTTTGGTTGTAAGTTTCACTATTAAAGATAATGTTGAACTCTACGCATGCTGCGCCTTGGTCCACTCATTTCAACAAGCGTGACACCATCAATCTACACTCCCCATAATGACAAAGCAAAAAACATTTTTAAACAAAAAATAATTTCTGCTCATTTATTTTTTTTAAATAAAAAATTACATGTCACATTTACATAAGAATTCAGACACTTTATTCAGTACTTTGTTGAAACCTGATTGGTGGAGTGCTGCAGAGATGGTTGTCCTTCTGGAAGATTCTCCCATCTCCACAGAGGAACTCTGGAGCTCTGTCAGAGTGACCATCGGGTTGTTGGTCACCTCCCTGACCAAGGCCTTTCTCCCTCGATTGCTCAGTTTGGTCGGGCGGCCAGCTCTAGGAAGAGCCTTGGTGGGTCCAAACTTCTTCCATTTCAGAATGATGGAGGCCACTGAAGCAGAGGATCACTGGTTCGAGCCCGATGTCAATGCTGAAGAAATGTTTTGGTACCCTTCCCCAGATCTGTGCCTCGACACAATCCTGTCTCGGAGCTCTACGGACAATTCCTTCGACCTCATGACTTTGCTCTGACATGCACTGTCAACTGTGTATAGACAGTATAGACTGGTGTGTGCCTTTCCAAATCATGTCCAATCAATTGAATTTACCACAGGTGGAATCCAATCAAGTTGTAGAAACATCTCAAGGATGATCAATGGAAACAGGATGCACCTGAGCTCAATTTTGTGACACATAGCAAAGGGTCTGAATACTTATGGAAATTTGGTATTTGTTTTTTATTTTTAATACAGTTGCAAAATGAATTAAGTGGTATTGTGTATAGATAGATTTTTATATTTAACTTGGCAAGTCAGTTAAGAACAAATTCTTATTTACAATGACAGCCTGGAAACAGTGGGTTAACTGCCTTGTTCAGGGACAGAACGACAGATTTGTACACTGTCAGCTCAGGGATTTGAACTTGCAACCTTTAAGTTACTGGCCCAATGCTCTAACCACTAGGCTACCCTGCCACCCCATTATGATGAAATGTTTTTATTTAATCAATTTTAGAAAATGTCTGTAACGTAACAAAATGAGGAAAAGGTCAAGGGGTCTGAATACTTTCGGAATGTACATTCCCTTCTTCAGCTTCAACAAAACTAGCCTCTATCTTGTTAAAAGTGTGTTCACCCCTCACCAATTTTCTACACCTGATCTTAATGAGTTTGTTCCCATTGAGATGGGATCTGTTTTAATAGACTAAAATGAACAGCTTTGTACGTGTAAAAAAAAAATCATGACCTGCTAACTCCATTCTGAACTAATTCCCTAAACAAGAGAAGATTCATAGGCTTGAATCTCACTGATGCCGTGTCACAACAACAATTTTACGTTTGGATGATTCATGCCTAAGCATTTCTATCTGTACTTGGATTAAAAAAAAAAAGTTAACCCAGTGTTATTAAATGGCTTTATTGAAACATTTAGTGAATGTTTCAAGAAAGTTATAAAAGAAAAAGAAAAATCTAAATAACCTCCCATTTTTTTTTTTCGTTCTTAGAGCGTAATTACAAATAAACAAATTACAAATAAACGTTCTCGTACCTCCCTGCAAACTACAAATAAACGTTCTCGTACCTCCCTGCAAACTACAAATAAACGTTCCCAGAACAGGCAAAAATGTTCACTTCTGTTCCCAGAAGGTTTTTACCAGACAGGAAAAGTACGGCTTCGTCCCCACAACCAAGTCAGTTTACGGTACGTTTTTAACTCTGTGACACTCACCCTAAACTAAACTAAACTAAACAAACTAAACTAAATTAAACTAAACAAACTAAACTAAACTAAACTAACTAACTAACTGAACTAAACGAACTAAACTAAACAAACTAAACTAAACGAACTAAACTAAACTAAACTAAACTAAACGAACTAAACTAAACTAAACTAAACTAAACTAAACTAAACTAACTAACTAACTGAACTAAACGAACTAAACTAAACTAAACTAAACTAAACTAAACTAAACTAAACTAAACTAAACGAACTAAACTAAACTAAACTAAACAAACTAAACTAAACTAAACTAAACGAACTAAACTAAACTAAACTAAACTAAACTAAACTAAACAAACTGAACTAAACAAACTAAACTAAATGAACTAACTAAACTAAACTAAACAAACTAAATGAACTAACTAAACTAACTAACTAACTGAACTAAACGAACTAAACAAATTAAACGAAACAAAACTATAACTATAACTACACTAACTAAACAGCAAACTACCCCAGCTGATCCGGGTCACGGCACGAGTGAAACCTACATCAACTACACTGCTGCTAACAGTGTATTTTCCTCCAGTGACTGACCGACTGCCCCACACTACTGCCGTACTTCATAACACACATGACCGCCCTCCTTGACTACGTACCAAAGGGTTTTAAAGACACTCAAAAGGTACTTCTTTGGATTCCTCCATCCGTGACATTTCGAGCTCGGGTTGGGGGCGAGCTTACGGCACGTTCTTAACTCTGTTACACATTACATTCTCTCTCTCTCTGTGTCTCTCTCTCCCCTATCTCTGTGTGTCTCTGTCTCTATCTCTCCCCCTTCTCTCTCTCTGTCTCTCCCCCTCTCTCTCTATGTGTATCTCTCTCTCCCCTCACTCTCTCTCTCTCTCTCTCTCTCTCTCGCTCTCTCTTTGTGTCTCTCTCTCCCCCCCCCTCTCTCTGTGTCTCTCTCTCCCCCCTCTCTCTCTTTGTGTCTCTTTATCTCCCCGTTCTCTCTCCTTCCCTCCACTCTCTCCCCTCTCTCTCTCTTCTTCCCTCCCTCTGACTCTCTCTATCTCTCTGTGTCTCTCTCCCCAGTCTCTCTCTTTGTGTGTCTCTTGCTTGTGTCTCTCCCTCTCTCTCTCTCTCTCTCTCTCTCCCCCTTTCTCTCGCTCTCTGTCTCTTTCCTTCCCTCCCTCTGTCTCTATCTCTGTGTGTCTCTATCTCTCCCCCCTTTCTCTCTGTCTCTCTCTTTCCTCCCTCTCTGTCTCCCTTCTCTCTCCTTCCCTCCACTGTCTCTCCTCTCTCTCTTTCTTCTTCCCTCCCTCTGACTCTCTCTATCTCTGTGTGTCTTCCCCCCCCCCCTCCTCCTCTCTCTGTCTCCTGACTCTCTCTCCATCCACCACATCACAATAACATACTATGATTGATATTCTGGTTGTGGTTACTGCCAAAATTGCATGTCTAAATAAAAATGTACTCTTGAAATTCTGATTCAGCCTTGGCCTAGTTTTTTGCTGATATTCATTTATATTGTTTGGGTTGGGGCAAGGGCCTTAGATATGATCTATGTGCCAAACCGGTCCCTTTTTTAAAATGTTTTATTCTTTAGAGACGTGGTACCTCAGGGTACCGCTCCAGAATCTAGATAACACATTCAGCCAGTAATCAGCAGTTTGGTCCCTGTACACAAGAGAGGAGGAGGCTTGCGTACCAAATGGAACCCCTATTTCCTGCATACAGTAGTGCACTTGGTCCTATAGGGGTTTGGTCAGAAGTAGTGCACTATAAAGAGAATAGGGAAAAAGTTTTAGTAA
The DNA here is from genome assembly GCF_901001165.1 of Salmo trutta. NCBI lineage: Eukaryota > Metazoa > Chordata > Actinopteri > Salmoniformes > Salmonidae > Salmo > Salmo trutta. The sequence goes on from NC_042981.1 coordinate 1,659,917, forward strand.
AAAAAAAAAAAAAAAACAGAAATAAAGGTACGCATTTACACTCAAACCTGTTGATGGAAATTGTTGTTTAGGTTATTTTATTAGGCAGGTCAGTTAAGAACAAATTCTTATTTACAATGACGGCCTACCAAAATAATAATTGTAAGAAAGGAAGAATTGTTTACGGCTACCCCGGCAAAAACCAGGACGACACTGGACCAATTGTGCGCCGCCGCCCTGTGGAACTCCCAATCATGACCGGATGTGATACAGCCTGGATTCGAACCAGGGACTGTAGTGACATCTCTTGGCACTAGAGATGCAGTGCCTTAGATCGCTACGCCACTCACCTATCATGACTCAGCTCTCATGACTCAGCTCTCATGACTCACGTCTCATGACTCAGCTCTCATGACTCAGCTCTCATGACTCACCTCTCATGACTCAGCTCTAATGACTCAGCTCTCATGACTCACATCTCATGACTCAGCTCTCATGACTCAGCTCTCATGACTCAGCTCTCATGACACACCTCTCATGACTCAGCTCTCATGACTCAGCTCTCATGACTCACATCTCATGACTCAGCTCTCATGACTCAGCTCTCATGACTCAGCTCTCTTGACTCAGCTCTCATGACTCAACTCTCATGACTCAGCTCTCATGACTCTCGTCTCATGACTCAGCTCTCATGACTCACGTCTCATGACTCAGTTCTCATGACTCACGTCTCATGACTCACGTCTCATGACTCACGTCTCATGACTCAGCTCTCATGTCTCAGCTCTCATGTCTCAGCTCTCATGACTCACGTTTCATGACTCAGCTCTCATGACTCAGCTCTCATGACTCACGTCTCATGACTCAGCTCTCATGACTCACGTCTCATGACTTCAGCTCTCATGACTCAGCTCTCATGACTCAGCTCTCATGACTCAGCTCTCATGACTCAGCTCTCATGACTCAGCTCTCATGACTTCAGCTCTCATGACTCACGTCTCATGACTTCAGCTCTCATGACTCAGCTCTCATGACTCAGCTCTCATGACTCACGTCTCATGACTCAGCTCTCATGACTCACGTCTCATGACTTCAGCTCTCATGACTCAGCTCTCATGACTCAGCTCTCATGACTCTGCTCTCATGACTCTGCTCTCATGACTCAGCTCTCATGTGCTACACTCTGAGTCATTGAAGTAAGTTGATGATAATATTACAGATCCAAGCTCAGGTGTTCGCGAGGCTGACACCCCCAGCATCTCCATTGAAGCACCGAACTTGAATTCAATTCAAAGGCGCGCGGCAGGAAAGCTCATTGTGTTGGACGTTGTAAAGGATTTTTCCACTTGAGCCTCAACATCTGCTGCGTTCACCGTGAATGTGATCTCCTCGGAAGTCAGGGACGTTGTTGGATAGCGAAACGTACTTGTCGATAACACGGCTGACTTTATCAGGGGCTTCCTGTCTCTAGAAGAGTAATCCAAAGACAAGCTCTCTTTACCTCACAATGAAGTGTTTTACCCTGTTCTTTACCTCACTGAGCTTATTACAGTATTATAGACACTATGTCCTGGGATTTACCATGGTCTTCTATGTAGAAGAACCTCTTACCTTCTAATGACTCTTGTGTAGCTTGTGACCATCATAGAGCAAAACATGTTACATGTGTGTGTTGGTAATCCCTGGGAAACGTTACATGTGTGTGTTGGTAATCCCTGGGAAACATGTTACATGTGTGTGTTGGTAATCCCTGGGAAACGTTACATGTGTGTGTTGGTAATCCCTGGGAAATGTTACATGTGTGTGTTGGTAATCCCTGGGAAACATGTTACATGTGTGTGTTGGTAATCCCTGGGAAACGTTACATGTGTGTGTTGGTAATCCCTGGGAAACGTTACATGTGTGTGTTGGTAATCCCTGGGAAACGTTACATGTGTGTGTTGGTAATCCCTGGGAAACATGTTACATGTGTGTGTTGGTAATCCCTGGGAAACATGTTACGTGTGTGTGTTGGTAATCCCTGGGAAACATGTTACATGTGTGTGTTGGTAATCCCTGGGAAACATGTTACGTGTGTGTGTTGGTAATCACTGGGAAACATGCCTCAAAAAGTAAAAGAGTTGAGTGAACAGTCAACAAAATTAGCAATGGCAGTGATAGACACCCAGAGGACAGCTCCTTCTCTCTCTCAAACACACACTCTCCTCTCCTCTCCTCTCCTCTCCTCTCCTATCCTATCCTCTCCTCTCCTCCTTCCTTTCTCCTCCTCCACCTCCTCTAGCTCCTGTCCTGTCCTCTCCTCTCCTGTCCTGTCCTCTCCTCTCCTCTCCTCTCCTCACCTCTCCTCCTTCCTTTCTCCTCCTCCTCCTCCTCTAGCTCCTGTCCTATCCTCTCCTCTCCTCTCTTTCTCTCTTTCTCTCTCTCCCCCTGTCTGTCTCTCTTTCTCTCTCTCTGTGTCTCTCTCTGTGTCTCTCTCTGTGTCTCTCTCTGTGTCTCTCTCTCCTCTCCTCTCCTCTCCTCCAACCCCTCTGCTCCTCTTCGATCGATCAAGTTCTCTGAGCGCTGCTCTGGTGGCAGAATCGGGATTTATCACTCCGACATAAAAGCTGGGGCCTAATAAACAAACCGCTTTCAACCGCACACAATACAATTTAGGATCACAGCTACTGTCACTATCGGACAGCAGACACATGGTCAGTACAGAACCACGTAGAGAGTTCCTATCGGGTCAGTACAGAACCATGTAGAGAGTTCCTATCGGGTCAGTAACAGCAGACACATGGTCAGTACAGAACCATGTAAAGAGTTCCCATCGGGTCAGTACAGAACCATGTAGAGAGTTCCCATCGGGTCAGTACAGAACCATGTAGAGAGTTCCCATTGGGTCAGTACAGAACCATGTAGAGAGTTCCCATCGGGTCAGTACAGAACCATGTAGAGAGTTCCCATCGGGTCAGTACAGAACCACGTAGAGAGTTCCCATCGGGTCAGTACAGAACCACGTAGAGAGTTCCCATCGGGTCAGTACAGAACCACGTAGAGAGTTCCCATCGGATCAGTACAGAACCACGTAGAGAGTTCCCATCGGGTCAGTACAGAACCACGTAGAGAGTTCCCATCGGGTCAGTACAGAACCACGTAGAGAGTTCCCATCGGGTCAGTACAGAACCACGTAGAGAGTTCCCATCGGGTCAGTACAGAACCATGTAGAGAGTTCCCATCGGGTCAGTAACAGCAGACACATGGTCAGTACAGAACCACGTAGAGAGTTCCTATCGGGTCAGTACAGAACCACGTAGAGAGTTCCTATCGGGTCAGTACAGAACCATGTAGAGAGTTCCCATCGGGTCAGTACAGAACCATGTAGAGAGTTCCCATCGGGTCAGTACAGAACCACGTAGAGAGTTCCCATCGGGTCAGTACAGAACCACGTAGAGAGTTCCCATCGGGTCAGTACAGAACCACGTAGAGAGTTCCCATCGGGTCAGTACAGAACCATGTAGAGAGTTCCCATCGGGTTAGTAACAGCAGACACATGGTCAGTACAGAACCACGTAGAGAGTTCCTATCGGGTCAGTACAGAACCACGTAGAGAGTTCCTATCGGGTCAGTACAGAACCATGTAGAGAGTTCCCATCGGGTCAGTACAGAACCATGTAGAGAGTTCCCATCGGGTCAGTACAGAACCATCAGTACAGAACCATGTAGAGAGTTCCTATCGGGTCAGTACAGAACCATGTAGAGAGTTCCCATCGGGTCAGTACAGAACCATCAGTACAGAACCATGTAGAGAGTTCCTATCGGGTCAGTACAGAACCATGTAGAGAGTTCCCATCGGGTCAGTACAGAACCATCAGTACAGAACCATGTAGAGAGTTCCTATCGGGTCAGTACAGAACCATGTAGAGAGTTCCCATCGGGTCAGTACAGAACCATCAGTACAGAACCATGTAGAGAGTTCCTATCGGGTCAGTACAGAACCATGTAGAGAGTTCCTATCGGGTCAGTACAGAACCATGTAGAGAGTTCCCATCGGGTCAGTACAGAACCAAATCAAATCAAATCAAATTTATTTATATAGCCCTTCGTATATCAGCTGAAATCTCAAAGTGCTGTACAGAAACCCAGCCTAAAACCCCAAACAGCAAGCAATGCATGTGAAAGAGGCACGGTGGCTAGGAAAAACTCCCTAGGAAAAACTCCCTAGAAAGGCCAAAAACCTAGGAAGAAACCTAGAGAGGAACCAGGCTATGAGGGGTGGCCAGTCCTCTTCTGGCTGTGCCGGGTGGATATTATAACAGAACATGGTCAAGATGTTAAATGTTCATAAATGACCAGCATGGTCAAATAATAATAATCATAGTAGTTGTCGAGGGTGCAACAAGCACGTCCGGTGAACAGGTCAGGGTTCCGTAGCCGCAGGCAGAACAGTTGAAACTGGAGCAGCAGCATGGCAAGGTGGACTGGGGACAGCAAGGAGTCATCATGCCAGGTAGTCCCGAGGCATGGTCCTAGGGCTCAGGTCCTCCGAGAGAAAGAAAGAAAGAGAGAAAGAGAGAATTAGAGAGAGCATATTTAAATTCACACAGGACACCGGATAAGACAAGAGAATACTCCAGATGTAACAGACTGACCCTAGCCCCCCGACACATAAACTACTGCAGAATAAATACTGTAGGCTGAGACAGGAGGGATCAGAAGACACTGTGGCCCCATCCGATGATACCCCCGGACAGGGCCAAACAGGCAGGATATAACCCCACCCACTTTGCCAAAGCACAGCCCCTACGTAGAGAGTTCCTATCGGGTCAGTACAGAACCATGTAGAGAGTTCCCATCGGGTCAGTACAGAACCATGTAGAGAGTTCCCATCGGGTTAGTCCAGAACCATGTAGAGAGTTCCCATCGGGTCAGTACAGAACGACGTAGAGAGTTCCCATCGGGTCAGTACAGAACCATGTAGAGAGTTCCCATCGGGTCAGTACAGAACCATGTAGAGAGTTCCCATCGGGTCAGTACAGAACCATGTAGAGAGTTCCCATCGGGTCAGTCCAGAACCATGTAGAGAGTTCCCATCGGGTCAGTACAGAACCACGTAGAGAGTTCCCATCGGGTCAGTACAGAACCATGTAGAGAGTTCCCATCGGGTCAGTCCAGAACCATGTAGAGAGTTCCCATCGGGTCAGTAACAGCAGACAAACACTTCATTGTGAGGTAAAGATGGTATCATGTGGTATTATAACAGTAACAACTAGCTACCAGTATCATGTGGTATTATAGCAGTAACAACTAGCTACCAGTATCATGTGGTATTATAGCAGTAACAACTAGCTACCAGTATCATGTGGTATTATAGCAGTAACAACTAGCTACCAGTATCATGTGGTATTATAACAGTAACAACTAGCTACCAGTATCATGTGGTATTATAACAGTAACAACTAGCTACCAGTATCATGTGGTATTATAACAGTAACAACTAGCTACCAGTATCATGTGGTATTATAGCAGTAACAACTAGCTGATGGTATCATGTGGTATTATAGCAGTAACAACTAGCTGATGGTATCATGTGGTATTATAACAGTAACAACTAGCTACCAGTATCATGTGGTATTATAGCAGTAACAACTAGCTACCAGTATCATGTGGTATTATAGCAGTAACAACTAGCTACCAGTATCATGTGGTATTATAACAGTAACAACTAGCTACCAGTATCATGTGGTATTATAGCAGTAACAACTAGCTGATGGTATCATGTGGTATTATAGCAGTAACAACTAGCTACCAGTATCATGTGGTATTATAACAGTAACAACTAGATGATGGTATCATGTGGTATTATAGCAGTAACAATTAGCTACCAGTATCATGTGGTATTATAGCAGTAACAACTAGCTACCAGTATCATGTGGTATTATAACAGTAACAACTATCTACCAGTATCATGTGGTATTATAACAGTAACAACTAGCTACCAGTATCATGTGGTATTATAGCAGTAACAACTAGCTACCAGTATCATGTGGAATTATAACAGTAACAACTAGCTACCAGTATCATGTGGTATTATAACAGTAACAACTAGCTACCAGTATCATGTGGTATTATAGCAGTAACAACTAGCTACCAGTATCATGTGGTATTATAACAGTAACAACTAGCTGATGGTATCATGTGGTATTATAGCAGTAACAACTAGCTACCAGTATCATGTGGTATTATAGCAGTAACAACTAGCTACCAGTATCATGTGGTATTATAAAAGTAACAACTAGCTACCAGTATCATGTGGTATTATAACAGTAACAACTATCTACCAGTATCATGTGGTATTATAGCAGTAACAACTAGCTACCAGTATCATGTGGTATTATAGCAGTAACAACTAGCTACCAGTATCATGTGGTATTATAATAGTAACAACTAGCTACCAGTATCATGTGGTATTATAGCAGTAACAACTAGCTACCAGTATCATGTGGTATTATAGCAGTAACAACTAGCTGATGGTATCATGTGGTATTATAGCAGTAACAACTAGCTGATGGTATCATGTGGTATTATAGCAGTAACAACTAGCTACCAGTATCATGTGGTATTATAACAGTAACAACTAGCTACCACTATCATGTGGTATTATAGCAGTAACAACTAGCTACCAGTATCATGTGGTATTATAGCAGTAACAACTAGCTACCAGTATCATGTGGTATTATAACAGTAACAACTAGCTATCAGTATCATGTGGTATTATAGCAGTAACAACTAGCTGATGGTATCATGTGGTATTATAACAGTAACAACTATCTACCAGTATCATGTGGTATTATAACAGTAACATCTAGCTACCAGTATCATGTGGTATTATAACAGTAACATCTAGCTACCAGTATCATGTGGTATTATAGCAGTAACATCTAGCTACCAGTATCATGTGGTATTATAGCAGTAACAACTAGCTGATGGTATCATGTGGTATTATAGCAGTAACAACTAGCTACCAGTATCATGTGGTATTATAACAGTAACAACTAGCTACCAGTATCATGTGGTATTATAGCAGTAACAACTAGCTACCAGTATCATGTGGTATTATAACAGTAACAACTAGCTACCAGTATCATGTGGTATTATAACAGTAACAACTAGCTACCAGTATCATGTGGTATTATAGCAGTAACAACTAGCTACCAGTATCATGTGGTATTATAGCAGTAACAACTAGCTACCAGTATCATGTGGTATTATAAGAGTAACAACTAGCTGATGGTATCATGTGGTATTATAGCAGTAACAACTAGCTACCAGTATCATGTGGTATTATAACAGTAACAACTAGCTACCAGTATCATGTGGTATTATAACAGTAACAACTAGCTACTAGTATCATGTGGTATTATAACAGTAACATCTAGCTACCAGTATCATGTGGTATTATAGCAGTAACAACTAGCTACCAGTATCATGTGGTATTATAACAGTAACAACTAGCTACCAGTATCATGTGGTATTATAACAGTAACAACTAGCTACCAGTATCATGTGGTATTATAGCAGTAACAACTAGCTACCAGTATCATGTGGTATTATAACAGTAACAACTAGGTGATGGTATCATGTGGTATTATAACAGTAACAACTAGCTACCAGTATCATGTGGTATTATAACAGTAACAACTAGCTACCAGTATCATGTGGTATTGTAACAGTAACAACTAGCTACCAGTATCATGTGGTATTATAACAGTAACAACTAGCTACCAGTATCATGTGGTATTATAACAGTAACAACTAGCTACCAGTATCATGTGGCATAATAACAGTAACAACTAGCTACCAGTATCATGTGGTATTATAGCAGTAACAACTAGCTATCAGTATCATGTGGTATTATAGCAGTAACAACTAGCAACCAGTATCATGTGGTATTATAACAGTAACAACTAGCTACCAGTATCATGTGGTATTATAGCAGTAACAACTAGCTACCAGTATCATGTGGTATTATAACAGTAACAACTAGCTACCAGTATCATGTGGTATTATAGCAGTAACAACCAGCTACCAGTATCATGTGGTATTATAACAGTAACAACTAGGTACCAGTATCATGTGGTATTATAGCAGTAACAACTAGCTACCAGTATCATGTGGTATTATAGCAGTAACAACTAGCTACCAGTATTATGTGGTATTATAGCAGTAACAACTAGCTATCAGTATCATGTGGTGTTATAGCAGTAACAACTAGCTACCAGTATCATGTGGTATAATAACAGTAACAACTAGCTACCAGTATCATGTGGTATTATAGCAGTAACAACTAGCTACCAGTATCATGTGGTATTATAGCAGTAACAACTAGCTACCAGTATCATGTGGTATTATAGCAGTAACAACTAGCTACCAGTATCATGTGGTATTAAAGCAGTAACAACTAGCTACCAGTATCATGTGGTATAATAACAGTAACAACTAGCTACCAGTATCATGTGGTATTATAGCAGTAACAACTAGCTACCAGTATCATGTGGTATTATAGCAGTAACAACTAGCTACCAGTATCATGTGGTATTATAAGAGTAACAACTAGCTGATGGTTTCATGTGGTATTATAGCAGTAACAACTAGCTACCAGTATCATGTGGTATTATAACAGTAACAACTAGCTGATGGTATCATGTGGTATTATAGCAGTAACAACTAGCTACCAGTATCATGTGGTATTATAACAGTAACAACTAGCTACCAGTATCATGTGGTATTATAACAGTAACAACTAGCTACCAGTATCATGTGGTATTATAACAGTAACAACTAGCTGATGGTATCATGTGGTATTATAACAGTAACAACTATCTAACAGTATCATGTGGTATTATAACAGTAACATCTAGCTACCAGTATCATGTGGTATTATAACAGTGACATCTAGCTACCAGTATCATGTGGTATTATAACAGTAAAATCTAGCTACCAGTATCATGTGGTATTATAGCAGTAACAACTAGCTACCAGTATCATGTGGTATTATAACAGTAACATCTAGCTACCAGTATCATGTGGTATTATAGCAGTAACAACTAGCTACCAGTATCATGAGGTATTATAACAGTAACAACTAGCTACCAGTATCATGTGGTATTATAACAGTAACAACTAGCTACCAGTATCATGTGGTATTATAGCAGTAACAACTAGCTACCATTATCATGTGGTATAATAGCAGTAACAACAAGCTACCAGTATCATGTGGTATTATAACAGCAACAACTAGCTGATGGTATCATGTGGTATTATAACAGTAACAACTAGCTACCAGTATCATGTGGTATTATAACAGTAACAACTAGCTACCAGTGTCATGTGGTATTATAACAGTAACAACTAGCTACCAGTATCATGTGGTATTATAAAAGTAACAACTAGCTACCAGTATCATGTGGTATTATAGCAGTAACAACTAGCTACCAGTATCATGTGGTATTATAGCAGTAACAACTAGCTACCAGTATCATGTGGTATTATAAGAGTAACAACTAGCTGATGGTATCATGTGGTATTATAGCAGTAACAACTAGCTACCAGTATCATGTGGTATTATAACAGTAACAACTAGCTGATGGTATCATGTGGTATTATAGCAGTAACAACTAGCTACCAGTATCATGTGGTATTATAGCAGTAACAACTAGCTACCAGTATCATGTGGTATTATAACAGTAACATCTAGCTACCAGTATCATGTGGTATTATAGCAGTAACAACTAGCTACAAGTATCATGTGGTATTATAACAGTAACAACTAGCTACCAGTATCATGTGGTATTATAACAGTAACAACTAGCTACCAGTATCATGTGGTATTATAGCAGTAACAACTAGCTACCAGTATCATGTGGTATTATAACAGTAACAACTAGCTACCAGTATTATGTGGTATTATAACAGTAACAACTAGCTACCAGTATCATGTGGTATTATAACAGTAACAACTAGGTGATGGTATCATGTGGTATTATAACAGTAACAACTAGCTACCAGTATCATGTGGTATTATAACAGTAACAACTAGCTACCAGTATCATGTGGTATTATAACAGTAACAACTAGCTACCAGTATCATGTGGTATTATAACAGTAACAACTAGCTACCAGTATCATGTGGTATTATAACAGTAACAACTAGCTACCAGTATCACGTGGTATAATAACAGTAACAACTAGCTACCAGTATCATGTGGTATTATAGCAGAAACAACTAGCTATCAGTATCATGTGGTATTATAGCAGTAACAACTAGCTACCAGTATCATGTGGTATTATAACAGTAACAACTAGCTACCAGTATCATGTGGTATTATAGCAGTAACAACTAGCTACCAGTATCATGTGGTATTATAACAGTAACATCTAGCTACCAGTATCATGTGGTATTATAGCAGTAACAACTAGCTACCAGTATCATGTGGTATTATAACAGTAACAACTAGGCACCAGTATCATGTGGTATTATAGCAGTAACAACTAGCTACCAGTATCATGTGGTATTATAGCAGTAACAACTAGCTACCAGTATCATGTGGTATTATAGCAGTAACAACTAGCTACCAGTATCATGTGGTATAATAACAGTAACAACTAGCTACCAGTATCATGTGGTATTATAGCAGTAACAACTAGCTACCAGTATCATGTGGTATTATAGCAGTAACAACTAGCTACCAGTATCATGTGGTATAATAACAGTAACAACTAGCTACCAGTATCATGTGGTATTATAGCAGTACCAACTAGCTACCAGTATCATGTGGTATTATAAGAGTAACAACTAGCTGATGGTATCATGTGGTATTATAGCAGTAACAACTAGCTACCAGTATCATGTGGTATTATAACAGTAACAACTAGCTGATTGTATCATGTGGTATTATAACAGTAACAACTATCTACCAGTATCATGTGGTATTATAACAGTAACATCTAGCTACCAGTATCATGTGGTATTATAACAGTAACATCTAGCTACCAGTATCATGTGGTATTATAACAGTAACATCTAGCTACCAGTATCATGTGGTATTATAGCAGTAACAACTAGCTACCAGTATCATGTGGTATTATAACAGTAACATCTAGCTACCAGTATCATGTGGTATTATAGCAGTAACAACTAGCTACCAGTATCATGTGGTATTATAACAGTAACAACTAGCTACCAGTATCATGTGGTATTATAACAGTAACAACTAGCTACCAGTATCATGTGGTATTATAGCAGTAACAACTAGCTACCATTATCATGTGGTAATATAGCAGTAACAACAAGCTACCAGTATCATGTGGTATTATAACAGTAACAACTAGCTGATTGTATCATCTGGTATTATAGCGGTAACAACTAGCTACCAGTATCATGTGGTATTATAACAGTAACAACTAGCTACCAGTATCATGTGGTATTATAACAGTAACAACTAGCTACCAGTATCATGTGGTATTATAACAGTAACAACTAGCTACCAGTATCATGTGGTATTATAGCAGTAACAACTAGCTACCAGTATCATGTGGTATTATAACAGTAACAACTAGCTACCAGTATCATGTGGTATTATAACAGTAACAACTAGCTACCAGTAACATGTGGTATTATAGCTGTAACAACTAGCTACCAGTATCATGTGGTATTATAGCAGTAACAACTAGCTACCAGTATCATGTGGTATTATAACAGTAACAACTAGCTACCAGTATCATGTGGTATTACAACAGTAACAACTAGCTACCAGTATCATGTGGTATTATAACAGTAACAACTAGCTACCAGTATCATGTGGTATTATAACAGTGACAACTAGCTACCAGTATCATGTGGTATTATAGCAGTAACAACTAGCTACCAGTATCATGTGGTATTATAACAGTAACAACTAGACACCAGTATCATGTGGTATTATAGCAGTAACAACTAGCTGATGGTATCATGTGGTATTATAGCAGTAACAACTAGCTACCAGTATCATGTGGTATTATAACAGTAACAACTAGCTGATGGTATCATGTGGTATTATAACAGTAACATCTAGCTACCAGTATAATGTGGTAATATAGCAGTAACAACTAGCTACCAGTATCATGTGGTATTATAGCAGTAACAACTAGCTACCAGTATCATGTGGTATTATAGCAGTAACAACTAGCTACCAGTATCATGTGGTATTATAACAGTAACAACTATCTACCAGTATCATGTGGTATTATAGCAGTAACAACTAGCTACCAGTATCATGTGGTATTATAGCAGTAACAACTAGCTACCAGTATCATGTGGTATTATAGCAGTAACAACTAGCTACCAGTATCATGTGGTATTATAACAGTAACAACTAGCTACCAGTATCATGTGGTATTATAACAGTAACAACTAGCTACCAGTATCATGTGGTATTATAGCAGTAACAACAAGCTGATGGTATCATGCGGTATTATAGCAGTAACAACTTGCTACCAGTATCATGTGGTATTATAACAGTACAACTAGCTGATGGTATCATGCGGTATTATAACAGTAACAACTAGCTGATGGTATCATGTGGTATTATAACAGTAACAACCAGCTACCAGTATCATGTGGTATTATAACAGTAACAACTAGCTACCAGTATCATGTGGTATTATAACAGTAACAACTAGCTACCAGTATCATGTGGTATTATAGCAGTAACAACTAGCTACCAGTATCATGTGGTATTATAACAGTAACAACTAGACACCAGTATCATGTGGTATTATAGCAGTAACAACTAGCTACCAGTATCATGTGGTATTATAGCAGTAACAACTAGTTACCAGTATCATGTGGTATTATAGCAGTAACAACTAGCTACCAGTATCATGTGGTATTATAACAGTAACAACTAGCTGATGGTATCATGTGGTATTATAGCAGTAACAACTGGCTACCAGTATCATGTGGTATTATAACAGTAACAACTAGCTACCAGTATCATGTGGTATTATAACAGTAACAACTAGCTACCAGTATCATGTGGTATTATAACAGTAACAACTAGCTGATTGTATCATCTGGTATTATAGCGGTAACATCTAGCTACCAGTATCATGTGGTATTATAACAGTAACAACTAGCTACCAGTATCATGTGGTATTATAACAGTAACAACTAGCTACCAGTATCATGTGGTATTATAACAGTGACAACTAGCTACCAGTATCATGTGGTATTATAGCAGTAACAACTAGCTACCAGTATCATGTGGTATTATAACAGTAACAACTAGACACCAGTATCATGTGGTATTATAGCAGTAACAACTAGCTGATGGTATCATGTGGTCTTATAGCAGTAACAACTAGCTACCAGTATCATGTGGTATTATAACAGTAACAACTAGCTGATGGTATCATGTGGTATTATAACAGTAACAACTAGCTACCAGTATCATGTGGTATTATAGCAGTAACAACTAGCTACCAGTATCATGTGGTATTATAACAGTAACAACTAGCTACCAGTATCATGTGGTATTATAGCAGTAACAACTAGCTACCAGTATCATGTGGTATAATAACAGTAACAACTAGCTACCAGTATCATGTGGTATTATAGCAGTACCAACTAGCTACCAGTATCATGTGGTATTATAAGAGTAACAACTAGCTGATGGTATCATGTGGTATTATAGCAGTAACAACTAGCTACCAGTATCATGTGGTATTATAACAGTAACAACTAGCTGATTGTATCATGTGGTATTATAACAGTAACAACTATCTACCAGTATCATGTGGTATTATAACAGTAACATCTAGCTACCAGTATCATGTGGTATTATAACAGTAACATCTAGCTACCAGTATCATGTGGTATTATAACAGTAACATCTAGCTACCAGTATCATGTGGTATTATAGCAGTAACAACTAGCTACCAGTATCATGTGGTATTATAACAGTAACATCTAGCTACCAGTATCATGTGGTATTATAGCAGTAACAACTAGCTACCAGTATCATGTGGTATTATAACAGTAACAACTAGCTACCAGTATCATGTGGTATTATAACAGTAACAACTAGCTACCAGTATCATGTGGTATTATAGCAGTAACAACTAGTTACCATTATCATGTGGTAATATAGCAGTAACAACAAGCTACCAGTATCATGTGGTATTATAACAGTAACAACTAGCTGATTGTATCATCTGGTATTATAGCGGTAACAACTAGCTACCAGTATCATGTGGTATTATAACAGTAACAACTAGCTACCAGTATCATGTGGTATTATAACAGTAACAACTAGCTACCAGTATCATGTGGTATTATAACAGTAACAACTAGCTACCAGTATCATGTGGTATTATAGCAGTAACAACTAGCTACCAGTATCATGTGGTATTATAACAGTAACAACTAGCTACCAGTATCATGTGGTATTATAACAGTAACAACTAGCTACCAGTAACATGTGGTATTATATCTGTAACAACTAGCTACCAGTATCATGTGGTATTATAGCAGTAACAACTAGCTACCAGTATCATGTGGTATTATAACAGTAACAACTAGCTACCAGTATCATGTGGTATTACAACAGTAACAACTAGCTACCAGTATCATGTGGTATTATAACAGTAACAACTAGACACCAGTATCATGTGGTATTATAGCAGTAACAACTAGCTGATGGTATCATGTGGTCTTATAGCAGTAACAACTAGCTACCAGTATCATGTGGTATTATAACAGTAACAACTAGCTGATGGTATCATGTGGTATTATAACAGTAACAACTAGCTACCAGTATCATGTGGTATTATAGCAGTAACAACTAGCTACCAGTATCATGTGGTATTATAACAGTAACAACTAGCTGATGGTATCATGTGGTATTATAACAGTAACATCTAGCTACCAGTATAATGTGGTAATATAGCAGTAACAACTAGCTACCAGTATCATGTGGTATTATAGCAGTAACAACTAGCTACCAGTATCATGTGGTATTATAGCAGTAACAACTAGCTACCAGTATCATGTGGTATTATAACAGTAACAACTATCTACCAGTATCATGTGGTATTATAGCAGTAACAACTAGCTACCAGTATCATGTGGTATTATAGCAGTAACAACTAGCTACCAGTATCATGTGGTATTATAGCAGTAACAACTAGCTACCAGTATCATGTGGTATTATAACAGTAACAACTAGCTACCAGTATCATGTGGTATTATAACAGTAACAACTAGCTACCAGTATCATGTGGTATTATAGCAGTAACAACAAGCTGATGGTATCATGCGGTATTATAGCAGTAACAACTAGCTACCAGTATCATGTGGTATTATAACAGTACAACTAGCTGATGGTATCATGTGGTATTATAACAGTAACAACTAGCTGATGGTATCATGTGGTATTATAACAGTAACAACCAGCTACCAGTATCATGTGGTATTATAACAGTAACAACTAGCTACCAGTATCATGTGGTATTATAACAGTAACAACTAGCTACCAGTATCATGTGGTATTATAGCAGTAACAACTAGCTACCAGTATCATGTGGTATTATAACAGTAACAACTAGACACCAGTATCATGTGGTATTATAGCAGTAACAACTAGCTACCAGTATCATGTGGTATTATAGCAGTAACAACTAGCTACCAGTATCATGTGGTATTATAGCAGTAACAACTAGCTACCAGTATCATGTGGTATTATAACAGTAACAACTAGCTGATGGTATCATGTGGTATTATAGCAGTAACAACTGGCTACCAGTATCATGTGGTATTATAACAGTAACAACTAGCTACCAGTATCATGTGGTATTATAACAGTAACAACTAGCTACCAGTATCATGTGGTATTATAACAGTAACAACTAGCTGATTGTATCATCTGGTATTATAGCGGTAACAACTAGCTACCAGTATCATGTGGTATTATAACAGTAACAACTAGCTACCAGTATCATGTGGTATTATAACAGTGACAACTAGCTACCAGTATCATGTGGTATTATAGCAGTAACAACTAGCTACCAGTATCATGTGGTATTATAACAGTAACAACTAGACACCAGTATCATGTGGTATTATAGCAGTAACAACTAGCTGATGGTATCATGTGGTCTTATAGCAGTAACAACTAGCTACCAGTATCATGTGGTATTATAACAGTAACAACTAGCTGATGGTATCATGTGGTATTATAACAGTAACAACTAGCTACCAGTATCATGTGGTATTATAGCAGTAACAACTAGCTACCAGTATCATGTGGTATTATAACAGTAACAACTAGCTACCAGTATCATGTGGTATTATAGCAGTAACAACTAGCTACCAGTATCATGTGGTATTATAGCAGTAACAACTAGCTACCAGTATCATGTGGTATTATAACAGTAAGAACTATCTACCAGTATCATGTGGTATTATAGCAGTAACAACTAGCTACCAGTATCATGTGGTATTATAGCAGTAACAACTAGCTACCAGTATCATGTGGTATTATAGCAGTAACAACTAGCTACCAGTATCATGTGGTATTATAACAGTAACAACTAGCTACCAGTATCATGTGGTATTATAACAGTAACAACTAGCTACCAGTATCATGTGGTATTATAGCAGTAACAACAAGCTGATGGTATCATGCGGTATTATAGCAGTAACAACTAGCTACCAGTATCATGTGGTATTATAACAGTACAACTAGCAGATGGTATCATGTGGTATTATAGCAGTAACAACTAGCTGATGGTATCATGTGGTATTATAACAGTAACAACTAGCTACCAGTATCATGTGCTATTATAACAGTAACAACTAGCTACCAGTATCATGTGGTATTATAGCAGTAACAACTAGCTACCAGTATCATGTGGTATTATAGCAGTATCAACTAGCTACCAGTATCATGTGGTATTATAACAGTAACAACTAGCTGATGGTATCATGTGGTATTATAACAGTAACAACTAGCTACCAGTATCATGTGGTATTATAGCAGTAACAACTAGCTACCAGTATCATGTGGTATTATAACAGTAACAACTAGCTACCAGTATCATGTGGTATTATAGCAGTAACAACTAGCTACCAGTATCATGTGGTATTATAGCAGTAACAACTAGCTACCAGTATGATGTGGTATTATAGCAGTAACAACTAGCTACCAGTATCATGTGGTATTATAACGGTAACAACTAGCTACCAGTATCATGTGGTATTATAGCAGTAACAACTAGCTGATGGTATCATGTGGTATTATAGCAGTAACAACTAGCTGATGGTATCATGTGGTATTATAGCAGTAACAACTAGCTGATGGTATCATGTGGTATTATAGCAGTAACAACTAGCTGATGGTATCATGTGGTATTATAGCAGTAACAACTAGCTGATGGTATCATGTGGTATTATAGCAGTAACAACTAGCTACCAGTATCATGTGGTATTATAGCAGTAACAACTAGCTGATGGTGTCATGTGGTATTATAGCAGTAACAACTAGCTGATGGTATCATGTGGTATTATAGCAGTAACAACTAGCTGATGGTATCATGTGGTATTATAACAGTAACAACTAGCTACCAGTATCATGTGGTATTATAGCAGTAACAACTAGGTGATGGTATCATGTGGTATTATAGCAGTAACAACTAGCTACCAGTATCATGTGGTATTATAGCAGTAACAACTAGCTACCAGTATCATTCGGTATTATAGCAGTAACAACTAGCTGATGGTATCATGTGGTATTATAGCAGTAACAACTAGCTGATGGTATCATGTGGTATTATAACAGTAACAACTAGCTGATGGTATCATGTGGTATTATAGCAGTAACAACTAGCTGATGGTAGATACAGACGAAAAGTAGGGTCAGATACTGAGTTAAATTAGGGACATATACTGCGTTACAGGAGGGACAGACACAGATGATAAGGAGGGGACAGATACAGAGGAATAGGAGGGACAGATACAGAGGAATAAGGAGGGACAGATACAGAGGAAAATAAAGGAGAGACAGATACAGAGGAGTAAGGAGGGACAGATACAGAGGAAAAGGAGGGACAGATACAGAGGAGTAAGGAGGGACAGATACAGAGGAAAAGGAGGGACAGATACAGAGGAAAATAAAGGAGGGACAGATACAGAGGAGTAAGGAGGGACAGATACAGAGGAAAAGGAGGGACAGATACAGAGGAATAAGGAGGGACAGAAACAGAGGGAAATAAAGGAGGGACAGATACAGAGGAAAATAAAGGAGGGACAGATACAGAGGAGTAAGGAGGGACAGAAACAGAGGAAACAGGAGGGACAGAAACAGAGGAAACAGGAGGGACAGAAACAGAGGTGGAAGGAGTGGACTTCTAGTCAGACAGAGGAGGCTCTCACCATCCACCGCTTCTGAGTATATCACTCTTTAAAGTTCAGTCTCTGGATAATAAAGTAGACAGAGAATCTCCTTCCAGAGAGACATCAGGCATTGTAACATATTCTGTTTCGCGGAAACATGGCTCTCTAAGGATATACTGTCTTTTTCCATACAGCCAGCTGGGTTCTCAGTATATCGCGCACACAGGAGTAAAGAACTCTCCGGGAAGAAGAAAAGTTTTGTATGATCAGCTCATGGTGTGATTGTGAAAACACTCAGGTCCTTTTGTTCATCCGACCTAGAATACCACACAATCAAATTCTGACCGTATTACCTCTCAAGAGAATTCTCTTCGGTTATTTAAAAAAAATAAAAAAATCATATAATTATTTAACCAGGTAGGCCAGTTGAGAACAACTTCTCGTTTACAACTGCGACCTTGCCAATATAAAGCAAAGCAGTGCGACAAAAACAACAACACAGAGTTACACATAAACAAACGTACAGAAAATAACACAAAATAAAAATCTATGTACAGTGTGTGCAAATGTAGAAGAGTAGGGAGGTAAGGCAATAAGCCATAGAGACAAAATAATTACAATTTAGCATTAACTGTCACGTCCTGACCAGTAAAAGCGGTTGTTTGTTATTGTAGTTTGGTCAGGGCGTGGCAGGGGGTGTTTGGATTGTGTATTTCGGGGTTTTTGGTGTATGTTCTATATTTTCTATTTATATGTGTTGTTCTGGTTTTTCTATTTCTATGTTGGGGATTTGGAACGACCTCCAATTAGAGCCAGCTGGTTGTCGTTGCCTCTAATTGGAGGCCATATTTAAGTGGGTTAGTTTTCTCTTGTGTTTGTGGGTGGTTGTTTCCTTGTATAGTCTGAGCATCTTACGGGACTGTTTTCGTCGTTTGTTTTGTGTTTTTTCTTTTTTTTTCTTCAAATAATAGAAGATGATAAATATACCCGCTGCAGTTTGGTCCACTCCATACTGCGACCGTTACATTAACACTGGAGTGATAGATGTGCAGATGATGATGTGCATGTAGAGATACTGGGGTGCAAAAGAGCAAGAGGATAAGAAACAATATGGGGAAGAGGTAGATGCTATTTACAGATTGGCTGTACAGGTACAGTGATCGTTTTTTTGGTGTTTTTTTTTCTCTTTATTCCACCTTTATTTAACCAGGTAGGCAAGTTGAGAACAAGTTCTCATTTACAATTGTGACCTGGCCAAGATAAAGCAAAGCAGTTTGACACATACAACAACACAGAGTTACACATGGAGTAAACAAACATACAGTCAATAATACAGTAGAAAAATAAGTCTATATACAATGTGAGCAAATGAGGTGAGATAAGGGAGGTAAAGGCAAAAAATTCCATGGTGGCAAAGTAAATACAATATAGCAAGTAAAACACTGGGATGGTAGATTTGTAGTGGAAGAAAGTGCAAAGTAGAAATAGAAATAATGGGGTGCAAAGGAGCAAAATAAATAAATAAATAAATAAATACAGTAGGGGAAGGGATAGTAGTTTGGGCTAAATTATAGATGGGCTATAGGTGTACAGGTGCAGTAATCTGTGAGCTGCTCTGACAGCTGGTGCTTAAAGTTAGTGAGGGAGATATGAGTCTCCAGCTTCAGTGATTTTTGTAGTTCGTTCCAGTCATTGGCAGCAGAGATCTGGAAGGAGAGACGGCCAAAGGAGGAATTGGCTTTGGGGGTGACCAGAGAGATATACCTGCTGGAGCGCATGCTACAGGTTGGTGCTGCTATGGTGACCAGTGAGCTGAGATAAGCAGGGTCTTGTAGATGACCTGGAGCCAGTGGGTTTGGCGACGAGTATGAAGCGATGGCCAGCCAACGAGAGCGTACAGGTCGCAGTGGTGGGTAGTATATGGGGCTTTGGTGACAAAACAGATGGCACTGTGATAGACTGCATCCAGTTTATTGAGTAGGGTATTGGAGGCTATTTTGTAAATGACATCGCCGAAGTTGAGGATCGGTAGGATGGTCAGTTTTACGAGGGTATGTTTGGCAGCATGAGTGAAGGATGCTTTGTTGCGAAATAGGAAGCCAATTCTAGATTTAACTTTGTATTGGAGATGTTTAATGTGAGTCTGGAAGGAGAGTTTACAGTCTAACCAGACGCCTAGGTATTTGTAAGCCAGAACCGTCCAGAGTAGTGATGCTGGACGGGCGGGCAGGTGCAAGCAGCGATCGGTTGAAGAGCATGCATTTAGTTTTACTTGCATTTAAAAGCAGTTGGAGGCCATAGAAGGAGCGTTGTAAGGCGTTGAAGCTCGTTTGGAGGTTTGTTAACACAGTGTACAAAAAAGGGCCAGATGTATACAGAATGGTGTGGTCTGTGTAGAGGTGGATCAGAGAATCACCAGCAGCAAGAGCGACATCAGTAATCTATACAGAGAAAACAGTCGGCCTGAGAATTGAACTCTGTGACACCCCCATAGAGACTGCTAGAGGTCCGGACAACAGGCCCTCCGATTTGACACACTGAACTCTATCTGAGAAGTAGTTGGTGAACCAGGCGAGGCAGTCATTTGAGAATCCAAGGCTATTGAGTCTGCCGATGAGGATGTGGTGATTGACAGAGTCGAAAGCCTTGGCCAGGTCAATGAAGACGGCTGCACAGTACTGTCTTCTATCGATGGCGGTTATGATATCATTTAGGATCTTGAGCGTGGCTGAGGTGCACCTATGACCAGCTCTGAAACCAGATTGCATAGCGGAGAAGGTACGGTGGAATTCGAAATGGTAGGTGATCTGTTTATTAACTTGGCTTTCGAAGATTTTAGAAAGGCAGGGCAAAATGGATATAGGTCTATAACAGTTTGGGTCTAGAGTGTCTCCCCCTTTGAAAAGGGGGATGACCGCGGCAGCTTTCCAATCTTTGGGAATCTCAGACGATACGTAAGAGAGGTTGAATAGGCTAGTAATAGGGGTCTAATTTTAGAAAGACAGGGTCCAGATTCTCTAGCCCAGCTGATTTGTAGGAATCCAGATTTTGCAGCTCTTTCAGAACATCAGCTGACTGGATTTGGGAGAAGGAGAAATGGAGGGGAGGGCTTGGGCGAGTAGCTGCCGGGTAGGGGTAGCCAGGTGGAAAGCATGGTCAGCTGTAGAAAAATGCTTATTGAAGTGAACGATTATCGTAGATTTATTGGTGGTGACAGTGTTTCCTAGCTTCAATGCAGTGGGCAGCTGAGAGGAGGTGCTCTTATTCTCCATGGACATTACAGTGTCCCAAAACTTTTTGGAATTTGCGCTACAGGATGCAAATTTATGGTTGAAAAAGCTAGCCTTAGCTTTCCTAACTGACAGAGTATATAGGTTATAGTCAAGCCGTGTATATTCCCCATCAAGCCGACACCACGACGGCCCTCGAAGAACTTGCAAACTTATTTTAGCTGAGGATTTTAACAAAGCAAATTTGAGGAAACCGCTACTGAAGTTCTATCTATCGCTGCTAAAACACTCAACTCTGCTACTCCAACTTCCGGGATCCCTACAAGGCCCCTGCCCTCCCTTCAGCAAATCTGATCACGACTCCATTTTGATCCTCCCTTCATATAGGCAGAAACTCAACCAGGAAGTGCTAAGAACTATTCAACCCTGGTCTGACCAATCGGAATCCACGCTTCAAGATTGCTTTGATCACACTGATTGGGATATGTTCCGGGTAGCCTCCGAGAATAACATCGACGAATACAAATAAAATATAATAACATTTTATTTGTCACATGCGCCGAATACAACAGGTGTAGTAGACCTTACAGTGAAATGCTGAATACAACAGGTGTAGTAGACCTCACAGTGAAATGCTGAATACAACAGGTGTAGACCTCACAGTGAAATGCTGAATACAACAGGTGTAGTAGACTTTACAGTGAAATGCTGAATACAACAGGTGTAGTAGACCTTACAGTGAAATGCTGAATACAACAGGTGTAGTAGACCTTACAGTGAAATGCAGAATACAACAGGTGTAGTAGACCTCACAGTGAAATGCTGAATACAACAGTAACACTACTTTAGACCAGAGCCATATAGAACCCTATTCCCTATATAGTGCACTACTTTAGACCAGGACCCTATAAAACCCTATTCCCTATATAGTGCACTACTTTAGACCAGAGCCCTATGGCACCCTATTCCCTATATATAGTGCACTACTTTAGACCAGGGCCCTGTAGAACCCTATTCCCTATATATAGTGCACTACTTTAGACCAGGGCCCTGTATAACCCTATTCCCTCTATAGTGCACTACAGTCGTGGCCAAAAGTTTTGAGAATGACACAAATATTAATTTTCACAAAGTCTGCTGCCTCAGTTTGTATGATGTCAATTTGCATATACTCCAGAATGTTATGAAGAGTGATCAGATGAATTGCAATTAATTGCAAAGTCCCTCTTTGCCATGCAAATGAACTGAATCCCCCAAAAAACATTTCCACTGCATTTCAGCCCTGCCACAAAAGGACCAGCTGATATCATGTCAGTGATTCTCTCGTTAACACAGGTGTGAGTGTTGACGAGGACAAGGCTGGAGATCACTCTGTCATGCTGAATGAGTTCGAATAACAGACTGGAAGCTTCAAAAGGAGGGTGCTGCTTGGAATCATTGTTCTTCCTCTGTCAACCAGACATGTGCCGTCATCATTGCTTTGCACAAAAAAAGGCTTCACAGGCAAGGATATTGCAGCCAGTAAGATTGCACCTAAATCAACCATTTATAGGATCATCAAGAACTTCAAGGAGAGCGGTTCAATTGTTGCGAAGAAGGCTTCAAGGCGCCCAAGAAAGTCCAGCAAGCGCCAGGACGGTACTGTGTGTAGATTTATGAGGGAAAAAAACTATTTAATCGATTTTAGAATAAGGCTGTAACGTAACAAAATGTGGAAAAGTCAAGGGGTCTGAATACTTTCCCGAAGGGAATAGACTGTCATTTGGGACACTGCCCTTGTTATCTCTAGGTAAATAACAGGACGTGAGACAGTCTTGGAAACACACCCTGAAGAAACGCTATGGGACAAATATGTTCTTGTTACATTTACAATAAACAGGGAAATATGTTCTTGCGTTTGACAATAAACAATCTGCATACACATGAGGATCTGGGACATAAACACCGCTGAAACGTATGGACACACCT
>NC_042981.1:1686005-1728505 GCF_901001165.1 Salmo trutta
GAACACTATCCAACCAAAAGCACAGAGACCCAAATAATGGTGAATTACGCCTTCATTACTGTGAGACTTTAAAACTCTATAAACGTACACTCAGAACCAAAAAAGCACAGTACAACAGCAAGCAGCTGACACTAATTGAGGAGTCCATAAACACAAACAACTTTTGGCAAAATTGGAAAAAACTAAAAAAATCTAAACAAGAGGAATTAGCAATACAAAATGGTGACATATGGACAACCCATTTCAAAACACTCTACAACACCGTTCAAATTGACACAAACGCAGAACAACGCCAAATCCATGAGAAGTTGAATGGATTAGAAAAAGCTATAAAGGACAATCAAAACCCATTGGACTCCCCAATTACTGACCAGGAGCTCTATAAGAAACTTCAGGCTCTCAAATTTAAAAAAGCCTGCGGACCTGATGGCATCCTAAATGAGATGCTCAAACTCACTAGTGCAAAATTTCAATTGGCTATATTAAAATTGTTTAATTTGATCCTGAGTGTAGGTTATTTCCCTGACATCTGGAATCAAGGACTCATAACCCCAATCTTTAAGAATGGAGACAAATTTGACCCTAACAATTACAGAGGCATTTGTGTGAACAGTAACCTGGGGAAGGTTTTCTGTAGTATCATCAATGTAAGAGTTCTAAACTTCCTTAATAAGCACAATGTCTTGAGTAAAAGCCAAATTGGATTTATACCAAAACATCGCACAACTGATCATATTTTTCAACTTACACACCCTGATAGATAAACATGTCCACCAAAATAATACCAAAATATACACTTGCTTTATCGACTTCCAAAAAGCATTTGATTCTATTTGGCATACAGGACTGTTCTACAAAGTTATTGAAAGTGGTGTAGGGGGTAAAACATATGACATAATTAAATCAATGTATACTGGCAATACGTGTAGCATTAAAATTGGTAAGAAAAGGACAGAATTCTTTAACCAGGGGCGAGGCCTTCGTCAGGGTTGCAATCTGAGCCCTGCACTCTTCAATATTTACATTAACGAATTGGCCACTATTCTAGAAAAATCCTCAGCCCCTGGTGTTAGTCTCCACAATTCAGAAGTTAAATGCCTACTCTTCGCAGATGACCTATGCCTGCTGTCACCCACAGCACCTGGCCTACAGCAGAGCCTGGACCTGCTAGAGCAGTACTGCCAGACCTGGGCCCTGGCAGTAAACCCCAAAAAGACTAAAATAATGATTTTCCAGAGAAGATCCAGATCTCAGGGAATTAGACCAAAGTTCTCAATTGGTACAAAATATATAGAGTACTGTACACACTACAATTACTTAGGTTTAAAAATAAGCTCAACTGGACACCTTAATGAGGCAGTGAATGAACTGAGAGAGAAAGCACGCAGGGCATTGTACGCCATTAAAAAGCAAATTCAAATTGAAATACCTATTAAAATTTGGCTAAAACTAATTGAATATGTCATTGAACCAATTGCACTTTATGGCAGCGAGGTGTGGGGTCCACTTGCAAAACAAGATTTCATCAAATGGGACAAACACCCCATTGAAACCCTACATGCAGAGTTCTGTAAGATTCTCCTACGTGTCCAGAGGAAAACTACAAACAATGCATGCAGGGCAGAATTAGGCCAATATCCACTAATAATAAAAACTAAAAAAAGAGCAATTAAGTTTTGGAAACATCTAAAATACAGTGACCCCCTCTCATATCATTACCAAGCCCTGCAATGCCAAGAGCTGAGCAAAGAAAAGAGTCCCCTCATCCAGCTGGTCCTGGGGCTGAGTTCACAAACCTGTTCTACTAACACACTGAAGCCTCAGGACCAGAACATCCAATCAATCAGAATAAACCAAATTACAACACAGTCAAAACAAAACTACATTGCTTATTGGGAAACACAAGCACAAACACAAAGCAAAATGCAGTGCTATCTGGCCCTAAATCGACAGTACACTATGGCTAAATATTTGACCATGGTTACTGATCAAAACCTTAGAAAAACATTGACAAAGTACAGGCTCAGTGAGCACAGCCTTGCCATTGAGAAGGGTAGACACAGGAAAACCTGGCTCCCTGTAGAGGAAAGGCTGTGGAACCACTGCACAACAGCAGAACCTGAGACGGAGCTGCATTTCCTGACAAAATGTCAAAAATATAAAACAATTAGAGAGTGTCATTTCCCCAAATTTGAAACCCTTATTCAAGGTTTTAAAGACCTCTCTGATGAGGATAGGCTACCCATCCTGTTGGGGGAGGACGCAGAGAGCTGTGGGTTGGCAGCGCACTACATTGCTGCCTGCCATAAGTTGAGGGACAGTGTCTGACAGACCAATAAACCTGCACATGTCCTCAACTGTATGATTATTGTTTTTGTTGAATGTATGGTTATATTGACCGTTGGTTATTGTTGTTACTGTTGTCCCGTTGACAATTTTTGATTCTCATTTTTATTTATTTTTATATTGTAAATATCCAAAGTAAGCTTTGGCAATATGTACATTGTTACGTCATGCCAATAAAGCGAATTGAATTGAATTGAATTGAATTGAGAGAGAGAGAGATAGACAGAGAGAGAGAGAGAGAGAGAGAGAGAGAGAGAGAGACACACAGAGAGAGAGAGAGAGACAGATACAGAGAGACAGAGATATAGAGAGAGAGACAGAGAGAGTGAGACAGAGACAGAGAGACAGAGAGACAGAGAGAGAGAGAGACAGGGAGACAGAGAGAGAGAGAGAGAGAGCAAGAGAGAGACAGATACAGAGAGAAGTAAAGAGTGCGAGAGAGTGAGAGCGAGTCCGAGATATATTTCATTACGTAGAAATAGAAAGACCTCTTTGGGTTTGAAAAGAGCTAGCACAGTAATAGCAAAATAAATCCTTTCACATTATTACTGTTGGTTTGATAACACACTTTGTAGAAAGAGTTATTCTACATGGGAAAATTGAGTTACAGTGGAGAGGAAAAGAGAAACATGGGTTACAGTAGGGTGAAGAGCTTAAATCTGTAGAATCAGAGACCTTACACTGTAAGACCAAACAGGGTTCAGTCAACACACACTGGTATGTCTACCATTGGTTCAGGACACTCTGACAGGTCTGCCGTTGGTTCAGGACACTCTGACAGGTCTACCGTTGGTTCAGGACACT
This sequence comes from Salmo trutta, assembly GCF_901001165.1. Lineage (NCBI taxonomy): Eukaryota > Metazoa > Chordata > Actinopteri > Salmoniformes > Salmonidae > Salmo > Salmo trutta. The sequence goes on from NC_042981.1 coordinate 1,689,156, forward strand.
CTGACAGGCCTACCGTTGGTTCAGGACACTCTGACAGGTCTACCGTTGGTTCAGGACACTCTGACAGGCCTACCGTTGGTTCAGGACACTCTGACAGGCCTACCGTTGGTTCAGGACAATCTGACAGGTCTACCGTTAGTTCAGGACACTATGGTAGGTCTACCGTTGGTTCAGGACACTCTGACAGGTCTACCGTTGGTTCAGGACACTCTGACAGGTCTACCGTTGGTTCAGGACACTCTGACAGGCCTACCGTTGGTTCAGGACACTCTGACAGGTCTACCGTTGTTTCAGGACACTCTGACAGGTCTACCATTGGTTCAGGACACTCTGACAGGTCTACCGTTGGTTCAGGACACTCTGACAGGTCTACCGTTGGTTCAGGACACTCTGACAGGTCTACCGTTGGTTCAGGACACTCTGACAGGTCTACCATTGGTTCAGGACACTCTGACAGGCCTGCCGTTGGTTCAGGACACTCTGACAGGTCTACCGTTGGTTCAGGACACTCTGACAGGTCTACTGTTGGTTCAGGACACTCTGACAGGTCTACCGTTGGTTCAGGACACTCTGACAGGTCTACCGTTGGTTCAGGACACTCTGACAGGTCTACCGTTGGTTCAGGACACTCTGACAGGTCTACCGTTGGTTCAGGACACTCTGACAGGTCTACCGTTGGTTCAGGACACTCTGACAGGTCTACCGTTGGTTCAGGACACTCTGACAGGTCTACCGTTGGTTCAGGACACTCTGACAGGTCTACCGTTGGTTCAGGACACTCTGGCAGGTCTACCGTTGGTTCAGGACACTCTGACAGGTCTACCGTTGGTTCAGGACACTCTAAAAGGTCTGCCGTCGGTTGACAGTAGCAGTGTCGTGTATAGTGGTATAGTAGTACAGAGTATAGAAGTATAGTAGTATAGAGTATAGCAGTATATGAGTATAGTTGTATATGGTATAGCAGTATATGAGTATAGTAGTATAGAGCATAGAGCATAGTAGTATAGAGCACAGTAGTATAGAGTATAGTAGTATAGAGTATAGTAGTATAGAGTATAGTAGTATATAGCATAGAGTATAGTAGTATAGAGTATAGTAGAATAGAGTATAGTAGGATAGAGTATAGTAGGATAGAGTATAGTAGTATAGAGTATAGTAGTATAGAGTATAGTAGTATGGAGTATAGTGGTATAGAGTATAGTAGTATAGAGTATAGTAGTATAGAGTATAGTAGTATAGAGTACAGTAGGATATGAGTATAGTAGTATAGAGTACAGTAGTATAGAGTATAGTAGTATAGAGTATAGTAGTATAGAGTATAGTAGTATAGAGTATAGAGTATAGTAGTATAGAGTATAGAGTATAGAGTATAGTAGTATAGAGTATAGTAGTATAGAGCATAGAGTATAGTAGTATAGAGTATAGTAGTATAGAGTATAGTAGTATAGAGTATAGTAGGATATGAGTATAGTAGGATATGAGTATAGTAGTATAGAGTACAGTAGTATAGAGTATAGTAGTATAGAGTACAGCAGTATAGAGTATAGTAGTATGTCGTATAGTAGTATAGAGCATAGTAGTATAGAGTATAGTAGGATATGAGTATAGTAGGATATGTGTATAGTAGGATATGAGTATAGTAGTATAGAGTATAGTAGTATAGAGTATAGTAGTATAGAGCATAGTAGTATAGAGTATAGTAGGATAGAGTACAGTAGTATAGAGTATAGTAGTATGGAGTATTGTAGTATAGAGTATAGTAGGATAGAGCATAGAGTATAGTAGTATAGAGTATAGTAGTATAGAGCATAGTAGTATAGAGTATAGTAGTATAGAGTATAGTAGTATAGAGTATAGTAGGATAGAGCATAGTAGTATGGAGTATAGTAGTATAGAGTATAGTAGTATGGAGTATAGTAGTATAGAGCATAGTAGTATAGAGTATAGTAGTATAGAGTATAGTAGTATAGAGCATAGTAGTATAGAGTATAGTAGGATATGAGTATAGCAGGATATGAGTATAGTAGTATAGAGTATAGTAGTATAGAGTATAGTAGTATATAGTATAGTAGTATAGAGTATAGTAGTATAGAGTATAGAGTATAGTAGTATAGAGTATAGTAGTATAGAGTATAGTAGGATATGAGTATAGTAGGATATGAGTATAGTAGTATAGAGTACAGTAGTATAGAGTATAGTAGTATAGAGTACAGTAGTATAGAGTATAGTAGTATGGAGTATAGTAGTATAGAGCATAGTAGTATAGAGTATAGTAGGATATGAGTATAGTAGGATATGAGTATAGTAGGATATGAGTATAGAGTATAGTAGTATAGAGCATAGTAGTATAGAGTATAGTAGGATAGAGTACAGTAGTATAGAGTATAGTAGTATGGAGTATAGTAGTATAGAGTATAGTAGGATAGAGCATAGAGTATAGTAGTATAGAGTATAGTAGTAAAGAGCATAGTAGTATAGAGTATAGTAGTATAGAGTATAGTAGTATAGAGTATAGTAGGATAGAGCATAGTAGTATGGAGTATAGTAGTATAGAGTATAGTAGTAAGGAGTATAGTAGTATAGAGCATAGTAGTGTAGAGTATAGTAGGATATGAGTATAGTAGGATATGAGTATAGTAGTATGGAGTATAGTAGTACAGCACTATAGCAGCATAGTTGTATAGCAGTATAGGGGTACAGCAGTATAGTATTATGGTGCGATATGAGGACCATTAACCTGAATAAGACACACTGCAATATGAGGACCAATAACCTGCCATCTAGCTCTGTGTTTAAATTGAGAGGGGGTATTTTATTTATTTATTGGGGAGAGGGGGGACTTTATTTATTGGGGAGAGGGGGGACTTTATTTATTTATTGGGGAGAGGGGGGACTTTATTTATTTATTGGGGAGAGGGGTACTTTATTTATTCATTGGGGAGAGGGGGGACTTTATTTATTCATTGGGGAGAGGGTGGACTTTATTTATTCATTGGGGAGAGGGGGGACTTTATTTATTCATTGGGGAGAGGGGGGACTTTATTTATTCATTGGGGAGAGGGGGGACTTTATTTATTTATTGGGGAGAGGGGGACTTTATTTATTTATTGGGGAGAGGGGGGACTTTATTTATTTATTGGGGAGAGGGGGGACTTTATTTATTTATTGGGGAGAGGGGGGACTTTATTTATTGGGGAGAGGGGGTACTTTATTTATTCATTGGGGAGAGGGGTACTTTATTTATTCATTGGGGAGAGGGGGGACTTTATTTATTGGGGAGAGGGGGTACTTTATTTATTCATTGGGGAGAGGGGTACTTTATTTATTCATTGGGGAGAGGGGGGACTTTATTTATTCATTGGGGAGAGGGGGGACTTTATTTATTGGGGAGAGGGGGTACTTTATTTATTCATTGGGGAGAGGGGTACTTTATTTATTTATTGGGGAGAGGGGGGACTTTATTTATTCATTGGGGAGAGGGGGGACTTTATTTATTGGGGAGAGGGGTACTTTATTTATTTATTGGGGAGAGGGGGTACTTTATTTATTGGGGAGAGGGGTACTTTATTTATTGGGGAGAGGGGGGACTTTATTTATTGGGGAGAGGGGTACTTTATTCATTGGGGAGAGGGGGGACTTTATTTATTGGGGAGAGGGGTACTTTATTCATTGGGGAGAGGGGGTACTTTATTTATTGGGGAGAGGGGGTACTTTTATATATTAATCTGGGTAGGTGAGGAGGTAGTTTGAAAACTACACAATGAAAGTAACTATGCTTTTAGGCTATCATCCAGACGGATATGCTGCGTGTGCGTGTTTGTGCGTGTGCGTGTGCGCGTGTGCGTTTGTGTGTGTGCAGGCATGCATGCATGCGTGTGTGTGTGTGTGTGTGTGTGTGTGTGTGTGTGTGTGTGTGTGTGTGTGTGTGTGTGTGTGTGTGTGTGTGTGTGTGTGTGTGTGTGTGTTTGGTATGTGTGTAGCAATGCTCTGCTCTCAGTGTGTGTGTGTGTGTGTGTGTGTGTGTGTGTGTGTGTGTGTGTGTGTGTGTGTGTGTGTGTGTGTGTGTGTGTGTGTGTAGCAACGCTCTGCTCTCAGTGTGTGTGTGTGTGTGTGTGTGTGTGTGTGTGTGTGTGTGTGTGTGTGTGTGTGTGTGTGTGTGTGTGTGTGTGTGTTCGGTATGTGTGTAACAACGCTCTGCTCTCAGTGTGTGTTGAGGGGTTAAACAGCAGTTGATAACTACTGTTACTGTTTACATAAATTGACCAGTAATCGCAGTGTTTCCTGTTGAGGAGGAGAGAGATAGAGAGAGGCTTCTCACTGGGCTGCACCTGGTCCTAATCTGTCCTACTCTTAAACCCTGGTCATTATCATCCTGGTACCACTCTGGAACCATTACCATGGGGTTGACTGAGGAGGAGGAAGAGGAAGGAGGGCTACTCCCCAAGGTTATTGTTGTGCAGGGTTGAGGGATTTAGGGAGTGTAGAGGGAGGGAGGATACAGAGGGGGGAGAAAGAAGAGGAGAGAAAGAGAGAGAGAGAGAGAGAGAGAGAAAGAAAGAGAGAGAGACAGAGAGAGAGAGAGAGATACAGAGAGAAAGAGAGAGAGAGACAGAGAGAAAGAGAGAGACAGAGAGAGAGAGAGAGACGGAGAGGGAGACAGAGACAAAGAGAGAGAGAGACAGAGATAGAGACAGAGAGATACAGAGAGAAAGAGAGAGAGAGACAGAGAGAGAGCGAGAGACAGAGAGAAAGAGAGGGAGAGAGAGAGAGACAGAGACAGACAGAGAGAAAGAGAGAGACAGAGACAGACAGAGAGAAAGAGAGAGAGATAGATAGAGACAGAGAGAAAGAGAGAGAGAGACAGAGACAGAGAGAAAGAGAGAGAGAGAGAGAGAGACAGAGAGCGAGAGAGAGATCAGGAGGGAGGGAGAGAGACAGAGAGCGGGAGGGAGAGAAAGAGCGAAAGATGGAGAGAGAGAAAGAGAGAGAGAAAAAAAATTCAAAAAAATAAAATTAAATAAAATAAAAAAATATATATATAAAAAAATCACAGATGACAACTGGTTTGATGCAGATTGTAAAATTATAAGGAAAAAACTTAGAACACTATCCAACCAAAAACACAGAGACCCAAATAATGGTGAATTACGCCTTCATTAATGTGAGACTTTATAACTCTATAAACGTACACTCAGAACCAAAAAAGCACAGTACAACAGCAAGCAGCTGACACTAATTGAGGAGTCCATAAACACAAACAACTTTTGGCAAAATTGGAAAAAAATTAAAAAATCTAAACAAGAGGAATTAGCGATACAAAATGGTGACATATGGACAACCCATTTCAAAACACTCTACAACACCGTTCAAATTGACACAAACGCAGAACAACGCCAAATCCATGAGAAGTTGAATGGATTAGAAAAAGCTATAAAGGACAATCAAAACCCATTGGACTCCCCAATTACTGACCAGGAGCTCTATAAGAAACTTCAGGCTCTCAAATTTAAAAAAGCCTGCGGACCTGATGGCATCCTAAATGAGATGCTCAAACTCACTAGTGCAAAATTTCAATTGGCTATATTAAAACTGTTTAATTTGATCCTGAGTGTAGGTTATTTCCCTGACATCTGGAATCAAGGACTCATAACCCCAATCTTTAAGAATGGAGACAAATTTGACCCTAACAATTACAGAGGCATTTGTGTGAACAGTAACCTGGGGAAGGTTTTCTGTAGTATCATCAATGTAAGAGTTCTAAACTTCCTTAATAAGCACAATGTCTTGAGTAAAAGCCAAATTGGATTTATACCAAAACATCGCACAACTGATCATATTTACACCCTACACACCCTGATAGATAAACATGTCCACCAAAATAATACCAAAATATACACTTGCTTTATCGACTTCCAAAAAGCATTTGATTCTATTTGGCATACAGGACTGTTCTACAAAGTTATTGAAAGTGGTGTAGGGGGTAAAACATATGACATAATTAAATCAATGTATACTGGCAATACGTGCAGCATTAAAATTGGTAAGAAAAGAACAGAATTCTTTAACCAGGGGCGAGGCCTTCGTCAGGGTTGCAATCTGAGCCCTGCACTCTTCAATATTTACATTAACGAATTGGCCACTATTCTAGAAAAATCCTCAGCCCCTGGTGTTAGTCTCCACAATTCAGAAGTTAAATGCCTACTCTTCGCAGATGACCTATGCCTGCTGTCACCCACAGCACCTGGCCTACAGCAGAGCCTGGACCTGCTAGAGCAGTACTGCCAGACCTGGGCCCTGGCAGTAAACCCCAAAAAGACTAAAATAATGATTTTCCAGAGAAGATCCAGATCTCAGGGAATTAGACCAAAGTTCTCAATTGGTACAAAATATATAGAGTACTGTACACACTACAATTACTTAGGTTTAAAAATAAGCTCAACTGGACACCTTAATGAGGCAGTGAATGAACTGAGAGAGAAAGCACGCAGGGCATTCTACGCCATTAAAAAGCAAATTCAAATTGAAATACCTATTAAAATTTGGCTAAAACTAATTGAATATGTCATTGAACCAATTGCACTTTATGGCAGCGAGGTGTGGGGTCCACTTGCAAAACAAGATTTCATCAAATGGGACAAACACCCCATTGAAACCCTACATGCAGAGTTCTGTAAGATTCTCCTACGTGTCCAGAGGAAAACTACAAAAAATGCATGCAGGGCAGAATTAGGCCAATATCCACTAATAATAAAAACTCAAAAAATAGCAATTAAGTTTTGGAAACATCTAAAATACAGTGACCCCCTCTCATATCATTACCAAGCCCTGCAATGCCAAGAGCTGAGCAAAGAAAAGAGTCCCCTCATCCAGCTGGTCCTGGAGCTGAGTTCACAAACCTGTTCTACTAACACACTGAAGCCTCAGGACCAGAACATCCAATCAATCAGAATAAACCAAATTACAACACAGTCAAAACAAAACTACATTGCTTATTGGGAAACACAAACACAAACACAAAGCAAAATGCAGTGCTATCTGGCCCTAAATCGACAGTACACTATGGCTAAATATTTGACCATGGTTACTGATCAAAACCTTAGAAAAACCTTGACAAAGTACAGGCTCAGTGAGCACAGCCTTGCCATTGAGAAGGGTAGACACAGGAAAACCTGGCTCCCTGTAGAGGAAAGGCTGTGCAACCACTGCACCACAGCAGAACCTGAGACGGAGCTGCATTTCCTGACAAAATGTACAACATATAAAACAATTAGAGAGTGTCATTTCCCAAAACCTCTCTGATGAGAGTAGGCTACCCATCCTGTTGGGGGAGGACGCAGAGAGCTGTGGGTTGGCAGCGCACTACATTGCTGCCTGCCATAAGTTGAGGGACAGTGTCTGACAGACCAATAAACCTGCACATGTCCTCAACTGTATGATTATTGTTATTGTTGAATGTATGGTTATATTGACCGTTGGTTATTGTTGTTACTGTTGTCTCGTTGACAATTTTTGATTCTCATTTTTTTTATTTTTATATTGTAAATATCCAAAGTAAGCTTTGGCAATATGTACATTGTTACATCATGCCAATAAAGCGAATTGAATTGAATTGAATTGAATTGAGAGAGAGACAGAGAGAGAGAGAGCAGGAGGGAGTGAGAGAGAGAGAGAGATGGAGAGAGAGAAAAGGAGAGGGAGAGAGACAGACAGACAAAGATGGAGCGAGAGATAATTAATTATAAAAATACAGTATTCAGACCCCTGGACTTGTTACACATTTAGTTACATTACAACGTTATTCTTAAATGGATTAAATTGTTTTTTCCCCTCATCAATCTACACCCCATAACACCCCATTTTTTTTTTTTTAACAAATTATTTATAAATAATAACTGGAAATATCACATTTATATAAGTATTAAAACCGTTTAGACAGGGCTTTGTTGAAGAACCTTTGGCAGTGATTACAGCCTCAAGTCTTCTTGGGTATGACGCAACAAGCTTGGCACTCCTGTATTTGGGGAGTTTCTCCCATTCTTCTCTGCAGATCCTCTCAAGCTCTATCAGGTTGGATGGGGAGTGTTGCTGCACAGCTATTTTCAGGTCTCTCCAGAGATGTTCGATCGGGTTCAAGTCCAGGCTCTGGCTGGGCCACTCACGGACATTCAGAGACTTGTCCCGAAGCCACTCCTGCGTTGTCTTAGCTGTGTGCTTAGGATCGTTGTCCTATTGGAAGGTGAACCGTTGCCCCAGTCTGATGTCCTGAGTGCTCTGGAGCAGGTTTTCATCAAGGATCTCTCTGTACTTTGTTCCGTTCATCATTCTCTCGATCCTGACTAGTCTCCCAGTCCCTGCCCCTGAAAAACATCCCCACAGCATGATGCTGCCACCACCATGCTTCACCGTAGTGATGACGTCAGGTTTCCTCCAGACGTGACGCTTGGTTTCAGGCCAAAGAGTTCAATCTTGGTTTCATCAAACCAGCAAATCTTGTTTGTCATGGTCTGAGAGTCATTTAGGTAACTTTTGGCAAACTCCAAGTGGGCTGTCATGTGCCTTTTACTGAGGAGTGGCTTCCGTCTGGCCACACTACCATAAAGGCCTGATTGGTGGAGTGCTGCAGAGATGGTTGTCCTTTTGGAAGGTTCTCCCATCTCCACAGAGGAACTCTGGAACTCTATCAGTGACCATCAGGTTCTTGGTCACCTCCCTGACCAAGGCCCTTCTCCCCCGATTGCTCAGTTTGTGCCGAGCAACCAGCTCTAAGAGTCTTGGTGGTTCCAAACTTCTTCCATTTCTTGGGGACCTTCAATGCTGGAGAAATGTTTTGGTACCCTTCCCCAGATCTGTGCCTCGACACAATCCTGTCTCGGAGGTCTGTGGACAATTCCTTCGACCTCATGGCTTGGTTTTTGCTCTGACTTGCACTGTCAACTGTGGGACCTTATATAGACAGGTGTGTGCCTTTCCAAATCATGTCTAATCAATTAAAATTATCACAGATGGACTCCAATCAAGTTGTAGAAACATCTCAAGGATGATCAATGGAAACATGATGCACCTGAGCTCAATTTCAATTTATTTAAAGTTGCACTCATAGCAAAGTGTCTGAATACTTATGTAAATAAGGTATTCTGATTTTTTTTCTTCTAAAATCTGTTTTCGCTTTGTCATTATGCGGTATTGGGTATTGATTGATGAACATTTTTATTTAATACATTTTAGAATAAGGCTGTAACTTAACAAAATGTGGAAAAAGGGAAAGGGTCTGAATACTTTCCGAATGCACTGTACACTGTATATACATCGTCCCCACAGTGACCGTACGTACATACCCCAACCAGAAGCCATGGATTACAGGCAACATCTGCACTGAGCTAAAGGCTAGAGCTGCCGTTTCAAGGTGCAGGAAGCTTATAAGAAATCCCACTATGCCCTCCGACGAACCATCAAACAGGCAAAGTGTCAATACAGGACTAAGATCGGATCGTACTACACTGGCTCTGACACTCGTCGGATGTGGCAGGGCTTGCAAACCATTACAGACTACAAAGGGAAGCACAGCTGAGAGCTGCCCAGTGACACGAGCCTACCAGACGAGCTAAATAACTTCTATGCTCGCTTCGAGGCAAATAACACTTAAACATGCATGAGAGCACCCTCTGTTCCGGAAGACAGTGTGATCACGCTCTCCGCAGCCGATGTGAGTAAGACCTTTAAACAGGTCAACATTCACAAGGCCGCAAGGCCAGATGGATTACCAGGACGTGTACTCCGAGCATGCGCTGACCAACTGCAAGTGTCTTCACTGACATTTTCAACCTCTCCCTGTCCGAGTCTGTAATACCAACATGTTTCAAGCAGACCACCATAGTCCCTGTGCCCAAGAACACTAAGGTAACCTGCCTAAATGACTACAGACTCGTAGCACTCACATCTGTAGCCATGAAATGCTTTGAAAGGCTGGTCATGGCTCACATCAACACCATTATCCCAGAAACCCTAGACCCACTCCAATTTGCATACCGCCCAAACAGATCCACAGATGATGCAATCTCTATTGCACTCCACGCTGCCCTTTCCCACCTGGACAAAAGGAACACCTATGTGAGAATGCTATTCATTGACTACAGCTCAGCATTCAACACCACAGTGCCCTCAAAGCTCATCACTAAGCTAAGGATCCTGGGACAGAACACCTCCCTCTGCAACTAGATCCTGGACTTCCTAACAGTCCACACCCAGGTGGTGAGGGTAGGTAACAACACATCTGCCACGCTGATCCTCATCACAGGGTCCTCTCAGGGGTGCATGCTCAGTCCCCTCCTGTGCTCCCTGTTTACTCATGACTGCACAACCAGGCACAACTCCAACACCATCATGTACTGTCATGCCCTGATCTGTTTCACCTGTCCTTGTGATTGTCTCCACCCCCTCCAGGTGTTGCTTATTATCCCCAGTGTATTTATCCCTGTGTTTCCTGTCTCTCTGTACCAGTGTATTTATCCCTGTGTTTCCTGTCTCTCTGTGCCAGTTCGTCTTGTATGTTTTTCAAGTTAACCAGCGTGTTTTCCCGTACTCCTGATTCTATTCCCTATTCCTCCCGGTCTTGACCCTTGCCTGTCCTGTCTCTGAGCCCGCCTGCCTGCCCCCGACTCTGAGCCTGCCTGCCGACCTGTACCTCTGTCGCCCTCTGGATTACATGCCTCTGTTGGAACATTAAACATTGTTACTTTGACAGTCTGCATCTGGGTCTTACCTTGATTCCTGATAGTCTCCAATTTAAAGCACACTGAGCCCAAAAAATTAGCCTTCTCAGTCAGCTGGTGACCTAATCAACCAAACTGACACCAGCACTACTTCAAAAGAATAAAATCTAATAAACAAAATCATAAACTAGTCAAAGGACTCATATTTACAAAATTGGAAAAAACAAAACAAAATCCCAAAGCCAACTAAATTGCTATCTGGCTCAAAACAGAGAATATGAATTGGCTGATTATCTCTACTCTGTCAGAGACACGAAGCAGAGACAGATCCTTACCAAGTACAGGCTGATTGACCAGCAATTGGCAACGGAAACCGGCAGATATAAAAAGACATGGCTACCCAAAGAGGAGCGTGTATGTGGTCACTGCACTATTCACAGAAAGTGTTATATTTATTCCAAATTTGAACTTATTAACCTCTACGGGCTAGGGGGCAGTATTGAGAATTTTGGAAAAAATATGTGCCCATTTTTAACTGCCTCCTACACCAACTCAGAAGCTATAATATGCATATTATTGTTCAGGTTTGGATAGAGAACACCCTAAAGTTTCTAAAACTGTTTGAATGGTGTCTGTGAGTATAACAAAACTCCTATGGCAGGCAAAAACCTGAGAAGGTTTCATGCAGGAAGTACCCTGTCTGACAAGGTGTTGTTGTTCTTGCTTCTGTTTATTGAAGAGTCAAGGTCTTAGCTGTAACGTGAAAATTCCTAGGGCTCCAATAGGCTCTCAGAACCCGGGAAAAACCTGAACGATGACGAGGCAGCCTCAGGCTGAAACACAGAATCCCCTTTTCCAAGTGGCCCATCAGAGGACAATGGAATTAGGCGCGTGCCCGATTCGACCCTGTGCAGTATTTTCCTTCGGCTGTTTAGCTAATTGCAGATTCCCGGTCGGAATATTATCGCTTTTTTACGAGAATAATGGCATAAAAATTGATTTTAAACAGCGGTTGACATGCTTCGAAGTACGGTAATGGAATATTTAGAATTTTTTTGTCACGTTCTGCGCCATGCGCACGACCGTGATTTACCATTCTGATAGTGTCTAGAACGCACAAACAAAACGCCTCTGTTTGGAACATAACGATGGATTATTTGGGACCAAACCTACATTTGTTATTGAAGTAGAATTCCTGGGAGTGCATTCTGACGAAGAACAGGAAAGGTAAGACCATTTTTCTTATAGGAAATGTGATTTTGGTGAAGGCTAAACTGGGTGGGTGTCTAAATAGCTAGCCCGTGATGGCTGGGCTATGTACTTAGAATATTGCAAAATGTGCTTCATCCGAAAAGCAATTTAAAAATGGGACATATCGAGTGCATAGAGGAGTAATGTATCTATAATTCTTAAAATAATTGTTATGCTTTTTGTGAACGTTTATCGTGAGTAATTTAGTAAATTGTTAGTAAATTCCCCGGAAGTTTGCGGGGGTATGCTTTTTCTGAACGTCACATGCTAATGTAAAAAGCTGGTTTTTGATATAAATATAAACTTGATTGAACAGACATGCATGTATTGTATAACATAATGTCCTAGGTGTGTCATCTGATGAAGATCATAAAAGGTTAGTGCTGCATTTAGCTGTGGTTTGGGTTTTTGTGACATTATATGCTAGCTTGAAAAATGGGTGTCTGATTATTTCTGGCTGGGTACTCTGCTGACATAATCTAATGTTTTGCTTTCGTTGTAAAGCCTTTTTGAAATCGGACAGTGTGGTTAGATTAACGAGAGTCTTGTCTTTAAATAGCTGTAAAATAGTAATATGTTTGAGAAATTGAAGTAATAGTATTTCAAACGTTTTAAAAATCGTGCCACAGGATTCAACTGGCTGTTACGTAGGTGGGACGAATTCGTCCCGCCGGTCCCATAGAGGTTAAACCCAGAAGAAAAACAAAAAAATACTAATGGGCGAAGGAGCAACGGCTCCTCTTGCAGCCAAATATGTATTTGTCTGAAGGACACTGAATAATAACGTCTGCATAGTAAGCAGTAACTTAAGTATTAGTATATTAGTATATTATTATTATTATTATTGCTTTGATTATTATTCCAAATAGTAGTGGTATGGGTAGTAGGAGTGATGGTAATGATAGCAGTTTAGTGATGGTGGTGGTGACGGCCGGCCGTCTTGTGACGGCCGGCCGCCCAACAACCTGCCCACTTGACCCTATCCCCTCCTCTCTTCTCCAGACCATTTCCGGAGACCTTCTCCCCTACCTCACCTCGCTCATCAACTCATCCTTGACCGCTGGCTACGTCGCTTCCGTCTTCAAGAGAGCGAGAGTTGCACCCCTTCTGAAAAAACCTACACTCGATCCCTCCGATGTCAACAACTACAGACCAGTATCCCTTCTCTCTTTTCTCTCCAAAACTCTTGAACGTGCCGTCCTTGGCCAGCTCTCCTGCTATCTCTCTCAGAATGACCTTCTTGATCCTAATCAGTCAGGTTTCAAGACTGGGCATTCAACTGAGACTGCTCTTCTCTGTGTCACGGAGGCTCTCCGCATTGCTAAAGCTAACTCTCTCTCCTCTGCTCTCATCCTTCCAGACCTATCTGCTGCCTTTGATACTGTGAACCATCAGATCCTCCTCTCCACCCTCTCCGAGCTGGGCATCTCCGGCGCGGCCCACGCTTGGATTGCGTCCTACCTGACAGGTCGCTCCTACCAGGTGGCGTGGCGAGAATCTGTCTCCGCACCACGTGCTCTCACCACTGGTGTCCCCCAGGGCTCTGTTCTAGGCCCTCTCCTATTCTCACTATACACCAAGTCACTTGGCTCTGTCATATCCTCACATGGTCTCTCCTATCATTGCTACGCAGACGACACACAATTAATCTTCTCCTTTCCCCCTTCTGATAACCAGGTGGCGAATCGCATCTCTGCATGTCTGGCAGACATATCAGTGTGGATGACGGCTCACCACCTCAAGCTGAACCTCGGCAAGACGGAGCTGCTCTTCCTCCCGGGGAAGGACTGCCCGTTCCATGATCTCGCCATCACGGTTGACAACTCCCTTGTGTCCTCCTCCCAGAGTGCTAAGAACCTTGGCGTGACCCTGGACAACACCGATCTCCACTAACATCAAGGCGGTGACCCGATCCTGTAGGTTCATGCTCTACAACATTCGCAGAGTACGACCCTGCCTCACACAGGAAGCGGCGCAGGTCCTAGTCCAGGCACTTGTCATCTCCCGTCTGGATTACTGCAACTCGCTGTTGGCTGGGCTCCCTGCCTGTGCCATTAAACCCCTACAACTCATCCAGAACGCCGCAGCCCGTCTGGTGTTCAACCTTCCCAAGTTCTCTCACGTCACCCAGCTCCTCCGCTCTCTCCACTGGCTTCCAGTTGAAGCTCGCATCCGCTACAAGTCCATGGTGCTTGCCTACGGAGCTGTGAGGGGAACGGCACCTCCGTACCTTCAGGCTCTGATCAGGCCCTACACCCAAACAAGGGCACTGTGTTCATCCACCTCTGGCCTGCTCGCCTCCCTACCTCTCAGCCCAGTCAAAACTGTTCGCTGCTCTGGCACCTCAATGGTGGAACAAGCTCCCTCACGACGCCAGGACAGCGGAGTCAATCACCACCTTCCGTAAATGGTAGTAGTAAGGATGATGATGGTAATTGTAGCACTGATGTGAGGACCAACGCTGGAGTCAAGAAGCAGGTACGGTTGAGTCAACAATTAATTAGGAACACACATGGAACAGAACAGAATCAGCGTCAGAACCGGGTAATACACAGACGTAAGACAATTATCGCAGCGGCGGGGAACAGAGCTGGGGAACTGACAAATATAGGGGAGGAAATAAACAGGTGAGTGAATCCAGGTGAGTCCAATAATTCTCTGATGCACGTGACGAGGGAAGGCAGGTGAGCGTAATGATGGTGGCAGGAGTACGTAATGCTGGGTAGCCTGGCGCCCTTGAGCACCAAGGGGGAAGAACGGGAGCAGGCATGACAGTACCCCCCCCTCTAGTTGCACCACTCGGCGTCCCAACTGGGCGAGGATGACGGGCTGGCCGAGGCACTTGCTCTGGACAAGCCGGCTGGGCCTAAATTCCAGACGAACCGGCAGAGGCGTGGGAGCCTGGCAAGCCGGCTGAGGCAAAGAAGCCTGACGATCCGGCTGAGGCATAGAAGCATGACGATCCGGCTGAGCGGTGAAAGCCTGTCGATCCCGTTGAGGTATGTGGGAGCCCGATGATCCGGCTGAGGCGTAGCAGCCTGACGAGCCGGCTGGGCTTAACCTGTTGGGGATAGGGGGCAGTATTTGCACGGCCGGATAAAAAACGTACCCGATTTAATCTGGTTACTACTCCTGCCCAGTAACTAGAATATGCATTTAATTGTTTGATTTGGATAGAAACACCCTAAAGTTTCTAAAACTGTTTGAATGGTGTCTGTGAGTATAACAGAACTCATTTGGCAGGCCAAAACCTGAGAAGATTCCAAACAGGAAGCGCTCTCTCTGACTATTTCTTGGCCTTCTTGATCATCTCTAACCAAAACAGGGGATCTCTGGCATAACGTGACATTTTCTAACGCTCCCATAGGCTCTCAGAAGGCGCCAGAACGATGAATGGTGGCTTTGCAGGCCATGGCTGAAAAACATTAGCGCATTTGGATAGTGGTCGATCTGAGGACAATGAGACTGGAGGCGCATGCACGAGCCGACACCATGTTTACTTTCTCTCTCTTTGAACGAAAACAACGACTCCCGGTCGGAATATTATCGCTTTTTTACGAGAAAAATCGCATAAAAATTGATTTTAAAACAGGGGTTGACATGCTTCGAAGTACGGTAATGTAATATTTAGATTTTTTTTGTCACGAAACGCGTCGGGCGCGTCACCCTTCTTTACCCTTCGGATAGTGTCTTGAACGCACGGACAAAACGCCGCTATTTGGATATAACTATGAATTATTTGGAACCAAACCAACATTTGTTATTGAAGTAGAAGTCCTGGGAGTGCATTCTGACGAAGAACAGCAAAGGTAATCCAATTTTTCTAATAGTAAATCTGAGTTTGGTGAGCACCACACTTGGTGGGTGTCAAAATAGCTAGCCTGTGATGGCCGGGCTATCTACTCAGAATATTGCAAAATGTGCTTTCACCGAAAAGCTATTTTAAAATCGGACATAGCGAGTGCATAAAGGAGTTCTGTATCTATAATTCTTAAAATAATTGTTATGTTTTTTGTGAACGTTTATCGTGAGTAATTTAGTAAATTCACCGGAAGTGTTCGGTGGGAATGCTAGTCACATGCTAGTCACATGCTAATGTAAAAAGCTGGTTTTTGATATAAATATGAACTTGATTGAACAAAACATGCATGTATTGTATAACATAATGTCCTAGGATTGTCATCTGATGAAGATCATAAAAGGTTAGTGCTGCATTTAGCTGTGGTTTGGGTTTTTGTGACATTATATGCTAGCTTGAAAAATGGGTGTCTGATTATTTCTGGCTGGGCATTCTCCTGACATAATCTAATGTTTTGCTTTCGTTGTAAAGCCTTTTTGAAAACGGACTGTAACGATCGTCGAGCAGGAAAGATGAAGTGGACCAAGGCGCAGCTGGGAGCGAACACATGTTATTTATTACAGACTGAAATAACACGGTCAAAACAGAGAATAAACGTATCGTTACTGCTCCAACAAAAAGAGACAACACCCCACAAACATCGTGGGGGAAAAGGAACTTAAATGTGATTCCCCAATCAGAGGCAACTAGCGACAGCTGTCTCTGATTGGGAATCGACAGAACCCAACATAGAAATAAGCCCCAAAGCAAGGCTATACCAAAAACATAGAAAATAAACTATAGAAATGCCACACCCTGACCAAAATAGAAGAGTTCACCTGGTCAGGGCGTGACACGGACAGTGTGGTTAGATTAACGAGAGTCTTGTCTTTAAATAGCTGTAAAATAGTCATATGTTTGAGAAATTGAAGTAATAGTATTTCAAACGTTTCAAAAATCGCGCCACTGGATTTAAGTGGCTGTTACGTAGGTGGGACGAATTCAGAGAGGTTAACGAGAGTCTTGTCTTTAAAATGCTGTAAAATAGTCATATGTTTGAGAAATTGAAGTAATAGCATTTCTAAGGTATTTGAATATCGCGCCACGGGATTACACTGGCTGTTGAGTAGGTGGGCGTCCCACTGGCCCAGAGAGGTTAAAAACTGACGATCTGGCTGAGGCCTGACATGGGATGGGCGCCTTCCGAGCCAGCCGGGATAAGGAAACCTCTAGAGCCGGCTAGGGCATGGAAGCCCAACAATCCAGCTAAGGCACCTCCGGTTCCACCCAACCGAACCGCCAGCACTCAGGAACAGGACAGAAACAGCGTCAGAACCGGGTAACACACAGAAGTAAGACAATTAATGCAACAGCGGGGAACAGAGCTGGGGAACTGACAAATATAGGAGAGGAAATAAACAGGTGAGTGAGTCCAGGTGAGTCCAATAATTCGCTGATGCACGTGACGAGGGAAGGCAGGTGAGCATAATGATGGTGGCAGGTGTGTGTAATGATGGTGTGTGTAATGATGGTGGCAGGTGTGTGTAATGATGGTGGCAGGTGTGTGTAATGATGGTGGCAGGTGTGTGTAATGATGGTGGCAGGTGTGTGTAATGATGGTGGCAGGTGTGTGTAATGATGGTGGCAGGTGTGTGTAATGATGGTGGAAGGTGTGTGTAATGATGGTGGCAGGTGTGCGTAATGATGGTGTGCGTAATGATGGTGTGTGTAATGATGGTGTGTGTAATGATGGTGGCAGGTGTGTGTAATGATGGTGTGTGTAATGATGGTGGCAGGTGTGTGTAATGATGGTGGCAGGTGTGTGTAATGATGGTGTGTGTAATGATGGTGTGTGTAATGAAGGTGTGTGTAATGATGGTGGCAGGTGTGTGTAATGATGGTGGCAGGTGTGTGTAATGATGGTGTGTGTAATGATGGTGTGCGTAATGATGGTGGCAGGTGTGCGTAATGATGGTGTGTGTAATGATGGTGTGTGTAATGATGATGGAAGGTGTGTGTAATGATGGTGGCGGGTGTGTGTAATGATGGTAGCGGGTGTGCGTAATGCAGAACAGCCTGGTGCCCTGGAGCTCCAGGGAGGGAGAGCGGGAGCAGGCGTGACAACTGATGTAGTGGTGAGGATGACAGTCATTTAGTTATAAGTTCGATATAGTTTCATTTTCCATGTTTAGCCTTTTATATTTATTGTATTTCTACTATTGACTGTTGCCGTTTTGATTTATTTTTAATTATCATTTACTACCATTTTATATTATTCTTCTTCGTTATTTTAAAAGAATGTAGAATGTATAACTTGCACCTTTGACGATATTTACACAGTTTTTCGTGCCAATAAAGAAGCTTGAATTTGAGTCATTCCCATTACAAGACCGTGGTTCAGAAGAGAGAGAGAAAGATCAGGGTGGAACGAATGACATGTAATAGGCTACAATCTGTCTCCTGGGTTCTATCAGCATCTTCGTTAGAACGGTATAACTCTCTTTTCTCACCCTTTCATTCTCCCCCTCTACTCTCTCTTTCTCTCTCTCTCTCTCTCTCCATCTTTCATTCTCCCCCTCTACTCTCTCTGTCTCGCTCTCTCTCTCTCTCTCTCCATCTTTCATTCTCCCCCTTCTACTCTCTCTGTCTCGCTCTCTCTCTCTCTCTCCATCTTTCATTCTCCCCCTCTACTCTCTCTGTCTCGCTCTCTCTCTCTCCATCTTTCATTCTCTCCCTCTACTCTCTTTGTCCTTCTCGTCTCTCTCTCTCTCTCTCCATCTTTCATTCTCCCCCTCTACTCTCTTTGTCCTTCTCGTCTCTCTCTCTCTCTCCATCTTTCATTCTCCCCCTTCTACTCTCTTTGTCCTTCTCGTCTCTCTCTCTCCATCTTTCATTCTCTCCCTCTACTCTCTCTGTCTCGCTCTCTCTCTCTCTCTCTCCATCTTTCATTCTCCCCCTTCTACTCTCTCTGTCCTTCTCGTCTCTCTCACGCTGATATCTCTCTCTCTCACGCTGATATCTCTCTCTCTCTCTCGCTGATATCTCTCTTCTGCTGGTTGCCTCCAGTGTCTCTGTAAATGAAATGTTCGTCTCTCTGTAATTTAACCCCCTCTATCCCCCTGCTGCTCCACATCCCACTGCACAACATTCATATTTAACCCCCCCCCCCGCCCCTCTAACCTTCTGCATCCCACTGATACAGTACAACATTCATATTTACCCAGTTTTCTGTAAAAATACACATAATCAACCTCGCACAATTCACGTCTTCTAACAGCGTTGATTGCTGTTTACATTTTTTTTTTTACAATCACTTTGGCACTAATTTCAGAACCTTGATGTCATTTTTCAAAACTCCTAACACTTTTTTTCAATTGCTTAGATACAATCCACATAAAACAGTCAAACTAGCAGTTAGCAGACCCGGGGCTAGCGAGTTAGCCAAATACACATAAAGCTAAGGTTATTTGATCATTGAACTAAAATCACCTGTTCAAAATGACACGACTTAACATCGAAGTATTACCATTTCAAAATGCAATTCACATATTACATCTGAGATGACTATCTGTTCATTTCATTATTAACAATGATCTAACTATCGATCGATACAACTGATCAAAATGATAAGTAACTGTTGCATTACTCTTAATGTGTAGTTTTATTGGAAACTGACAAACAATATTCCATGTTTAGATCATGAAAAGTTTCAGGATAAAGAGATCCATTGACACCAATTACATTTTTACATTTTAGTAATTTTAGCAGACGCTCTTATCCAGAGCGACTTACAGTGGTGAATGCATACATTTCATACATTTTTTTTTCTCCGTACTGGTCGCCCCGTGGGAATTCGAACCCACAACCCTGGCGTTGCAAACATCATGCTCTACCAACTGAGCCACACGTGGACCATGAACAAATTGGACTACATTATCTATGGATGTAATATTTCATCATCATTCTTTATCAGACACTGTTTCTATGGTCCCATTTACCACTTTTCCAGACCATGTTTTCAGATTGGACATTAAATGTACACTCACAGGCCACTTTATTAGGTACGCCTATCTAGTTCTGGGTTTTTACCCCCTTTTGCCTCCACAACAGCCTGAATTATTCACGGTGTTGTAACGTTAAGAGATGCCCTTCTGCACACCAATTGTGGCCTTTCTGTTAGCTTGAATGAGTGTGGACATTCTCCTCTGACCTCTCTCGTTAACAAGGTGTTTTTGCCCACAGAACTGCCGCTCACTGAATGTGTTTTGTTTATCGCTCTAGAGTCTCTGTAAACTCTGAGAGACTGTAGTGCGTAAAAATCCCAGGAGGTCAGCTGTTTCTGATATGTTGGAATCACCATATGTGGCACCAACAATCAAACCACGGTCAAAGTTACTTAGATTACTCATCTTGCTCGTTCTAATGTTTGGTCGAACAACAACTAAAGCTCTACTCTCTACTCTATATAGTCTATATATTGAGTTTCGGGCAGCCACATGATTCGCTGTTCGAAGGACCAGGCTATTTGCGTTTAACACGCAGGTGTACCTAATAAAGTGAGTGTATGTATGCAGGCCCTTGGAATTGCTTTTTCAATACTGATGATTGATTTCACATTGTGGTTAAGAGTATATAGTGAACTGAGTGGTATCAAATCAAATCAAATCAAATCAAATTTATTTATATAGCCCTTCGTACATCAGCTGAAATCTCAAAGTGCTGTACAGAAACCCAGCCTAAAACCCCAAACAGCAAGCAATGCATGTGAAAGAAGCACGGTGGCTGGGAAAAACTCCCTAGGAAAAACTCCTGAGAAAGGCCAAAAACCTAGGAAGAAACCTAGAGAGGAACCAGGCTATGAGGGGTGGCCAGTCCTCTTCTGGCTGTGCCGGGTGGATATTATAACAGAACATGGTCAAGATGTTAAAATGTTCGTAAATGACCAGCATGGTCAAATAATAATAATCATAGTAATTGTCGAGGGTGCAACAAGCACGTCCGGTGAACAGGTCAGGGTTCCGTAGCCGCAGGCAGAACAGTTGAAACTGGAGCAGCAGCATGGCCAGGTGGACTGGGGACAGCAAGGAGTCATCATGCCAGGTAGTCCTGAGGCATGGTCCTAGGGCTCAGGTCCTCCGAGAGAAAGAAAGAAAGAGAGAAAGAGAGAATTAGAGAGAGCATATTTACATTCACACAGGACACCGGATAAGACAAGAGAATACTCCAGATGTAACAGACTGACCCTAGCCCCCCGACACATAAACTACTGCAGCATAAATACTGGAGGCTGAGACAGGAGGGTTCAGAAGACACTGTGGCCCCATCCGATGATACCCCCTGACAGGGCCAAACAGGCAGGATATAACCCCACCCACTTTGCCAAAGCACAGCCCCCACACCACTAGAGGGATATCTACAACCACCAACTTACCGTCCGAAGACAAGGCCGAGTATAGCCCACAAAGATCTCCGCCACGGCACAACCCAAGGGGGGGCGCCAACCCAGACAGGAAGACCACGTCAGTGGCTCAACCTACTCAAGTGACGCACCCCTCCCATGGACGGCATGGAAGAACACCAGTAAGTCAGTGACTCAGCCCCTGTAAAAGTGTTAGAGGCAGAGAATCCCAGTGGGAAGAGGGGAACCGACAAGGCAGAGACAGCAAGGGCGGTTCGTTGCTCCAGCCTTTCCGTTCACCTTCACACTCCTGTGCCAGACTATACTTAATCATAGGACCTACTGAAGAGATAAGTCTTCAGTAAAGACAATCTACACGTTCCGCTAGCGGAACGTCTGCTCCAATATCCAATGATGGGCGGGGCGCGAAATTCAAACTCCTCTAAATCCGAAAACTTACACTTTTCAAACATATGACTATTTTACAGCTATTTAAAGACAAGACTCTCCTTTATCTAACCAAACTGTCCGATTTCAAAAAGGCTTTACAGCGAAAGCAAAACATTAGATTATGTCAGCAGAGTACCCAGCCAGGAATAATCACACAGCCATTTTTCAAGCTAGCATATCATGTCACATAAACCCAAACCATATCTAAATGCAGCACTAACCTTTGATGATCTTCATCAGATGACACACCTAGGACATTGTGTTATACAATACATGCATGTCTGTTCAATCAAGTTCATATTTATATCAAAAACCAGCTTTTTACATTAGCATGTGACGTTCAGAACTAGCATTCCCACCGAACACTTCCGGTGATTTTACTAAATTACTCACGATAAACGTTCACAAAAAGCATAACAATTATTTTAAGAATTATAGATACAGAACTCCTCTATGCACTCGATATGTCCGATTTTAAAATAGCTTTTCGGATGAAGCACATTTTGCAATAATCTAAGTACATAGCCCGGCGTTACAGGGCTAGCTATTTAGACACCCTGCAAGTTTAGCCTTCACCAAAATCACATTTCCTATAAGAAAAATGTTCTTACCTTGCTTGTTCTTCATCAGAATACACTGCCAGGACTTCTACTTCAATAACAAATGTAGGTTTGGTCCCAAATAATCCATCGTTATATCCAAACAGCGACGTTTTGTTCGTGCGTTCTAGACACTATCCCAACGCTAAATCTCGGCCACGAGCATGACGCAAAATATGACAAAAAAATTCTAAATATTCCATTACCGTACTTCGAAGCATGTCAACCGCTGTTTAAAACCAATATTTATGCAATTTATCTCGTAGAGAAGCGATAATATTCCGACCGGGAATCTGCCTGTCTGTAAACTGAGGAAAAAACCGAAAGCCGGGGGCGGGGCGTGTCACGCGCCTAAGGCTTAGTCCATTGACTGACCACTCAGCTTTTGCTCTCGTGTGCTTCAGCCAGGGCTTTGAATTACGTCATTCCTCTTTTTCCCGGGCTATGAGAGGCCATTGTTGACGTGCGAAGTGTCACGTAAGAGCAGAGATCCTTTGTAAACGACAGAGATAATAAAGAAGGGCAAGAAATGTTCAGACAGGGTACTTCCTGAACAGAAGCATCTCAGGTTTTTGCCTGCCATAGGAGTTCTGTTATACTCACAGACACCATTCAAACAGTTTCAGAAACTTTGGAGTGTTTTCTCTCCAAAGCTAATAATTATATGCATATTCCAGTTTCTGGGCAGGACTAATAATCAGATTAAATCGGGTACGTTTTTTATCCAGCCGTGAAATTACTGCCCCCTAGATGTAAGAGGTTAAAGGTTGAGACTGAGTCTGCGTCTCTCACATGGGTAGGCAGACCATTCCATAAAAATGGAGCTCTATAGGAGAAAGCCCTACCTCCAGCCGTTTGCTTAGAAATTCTAGGGACAATTAGGAGGCCTGCGTCTTGTAACCGTAGCATACGTGTAGGTATGTACGGCAGGACCAAATCGGAAAGATAGGTAGGAGCAAGCCCATGTAATGCTTTGTAGGTTAGCAGTAAAACCTTGAAATCAGCCCTTGCCTTAACAGGAAGCCAGTGTAGGGAGGCTAGCACTGGAGTAATATGATCAAATTTTTTGGTTCTAGTCAGGATTCTAGCAGCCGTATTTAGCACTAACTGAAGTTTGTTTAGTGCTTTATCCGGGTAGCCGGAAAGTAGAGCATTGCAGTAGTCGAGCCTAGAAGTAACAAAAGCATGGATTAATTTTTCTGCGTCATTTTTGGACAGAAAGTTTCTGATTTTTGCAATGTTACGTAGATGGAAAAAAGCTGTCCTTGAAGCAGTCTTGATATGTTCTTCAAAAGAGAGATCAGGGTCCAGAGTAACGCCGAGGTCCTTCACAGTTTTATTTGAGACGACTGTACAACCATCCAGATTAATTGTCAGATTCAACAGAAGATCTCTTTGTTTCTTGGGACCTAGGACAAGCATCTCTGTTTTGTCCGAGTTTAAAAGTAGAAAATTTGCAGCCATCCACTTCCTTATGTCTGAAACACAGGCTTCTAGCGAGGGCAATTTTGGGGCTTCACCATGTTTCATTGAAATGTACAGCTGTGTGTCGTCCGCATAGCAGTGAAATTTAACATTATGTTTTCGAATGACATCCCCAAGAGGTAAAATATATAGTGAAAACAATAGTGGTCCTAGAACGGAACCTTGAGGAACACCGAAATTTACAATTGATTTGTCAGAGGACGAACCATTCACAGAGACAAACTGATATCTTTCCGACAGATAAGATCTAAACCAGGCCAGAACTTGTCCATGTAGACCAATTTGGGTTTCCAATCTCTCCAAAAGAATGTGGTGATCGATGGTATCAAAAGCGGCACTAAGATCTAGGAGCATGAGGACAGATGCAGAGCCTCGGTCTGACGTCATTAAAAGGTCATTTACCACCTTCACAAGTGCAGTCTCAGTGCTATGATGGGGTCTAAAACCAGACTGAAGCGTTTCGTATACATTGTTTGTCTTCAGGAAGGCAGTGAGTTGCTGCGCAACAACTTTTTCTAAAATTTTTGAGAGGAATGGAAGATTCGATATAGGCCGATAGTTTTTTATAATTTCTGGGTCAAGATTCGGCTTTTTCAAGAGAGGCTTTATTACTGCCACTTTTAGTGAGCTTGGTACACATCCGGTGGATAGAGAGCCGTTTATTATGTTCAACATAGGAGGGCCAAGCACAGGAAGCAGCTCTTTCAGTAGTTTAGTTGGAATAGGGTCCAGTATGCAGCTTGAGGGTTTGGAGGCCATGATTATTTTCATCATTATGTCAAGAGATATAGTACTAAAACACTTTAGTATCTCCCTTGATCCTAGGTCCTGGCAGAGTTGTGCAGACTCAGGACAATGGAGCCCTGGAGGAATACCCAGATTTAAAGAGGAGTCCGTAATTTGCTTTCTAATGATCAGGATCTTTTCCTCAAAGAAGTTCATAAATTTATTACTGCTGAAGTGAAAGCCATCCTCCATTTGCGAATGCTGCTTTTTAGTTAGCTTTGCGACAGTGTCAAAAAGAAATTTCGGATTGTTCTTATTTTCCTCAATTAAGTTGGAAAAATAGGATGATCGTGCAGCAGTGAGGGCTCTTCGATACTGCACGGTACTGTCTTTCCAAGCTAGTCGGAAGACTTCCAGTTTAGTGTGGCGCCATTTCCGTTCCAATTTTCTGGAAGCTTGCTTCAGAGCTCGTGTATTTTCTGTATACCAGGGAGCTAGTTTCTTATGACAGATGTTTTTAATTTTTAGGGGTGCAACTGCATCTAGGGTATTGCGCAAGGTTAAATTGAGTTCCTCGGTTAGGTGGTTAACTGATTCTTGTCCTCTGACGTCCTTGGGTAGGCAGAGGGAGTCTGGAAGGGCATCAAGGAATCTTTGGGTTGTCTGAGAATTTATAGCACGACTTTTAATGTTCCTTGGTTGGGGTCTGAGCAGATTATTTGTTGCAATTGTAAACGCAATAAAATGGTGGGAGGAGGAAGACGTGGCGGTCAAAGGAACGGCAGGGGACAAGCACCCCTTCTGAGAGGTGGTCGTGGACCTTGTCTGAGAGGTGTGGTGGGGAACGTGGTAGAGGACAAGGCCACGGACCGAGACAGCGGCAGAAAGAGCAGAGAGCGTCCAATGAAATCCGAGCAATAGTTGTAGACCATGTCGTAAATCATGGCATGACAATGACTGAGGCAGCTACAATGATTCAACCAAATCTCAGAAGATCAACCGTGGCCTCAATCATCAGAACTTTCCTCAATGAGAACCTGTAAGACTTCAGTGTGCATTAAACATTAGTCTACTCTCAATTGTCAAATGTGTACCACAGAGTAGGTGATGTGACTAAATGTGTTCTTACTGTAATTTTCCCTGCAGATTTGAGACTAGGCCAAATAGGGGAGGCAGAGGCAAATTCTGACTGACCAACAAGAGCGGGGCTGTGGTCAATTTGGTTCGGGCCAGAAATGACATTCGCCTTACAGAAATTCGTCAGCACATCTTGGACAACGACGACATGTTCAACAATGTGGAAGTCATAAAGTTTGCCGACTGTTGCACGCATGCTGAAAAGGCACCAGGTGTCTCTAAAACAGCGTGGGCCTTTTGAAAGAAATGCAGACAGAGTGAAGCGACTGAGGACTGAGTAATGTTCGGGTACGTTCAGTTTCAAGATGCCTGTTGTGAAAAAATTCTCCCCCCAAAAATTCTATATCATTGTAATCAGTAATTCTTTTTCCAAAAATGTATTTTCAAAGGGTGATGGAGCTGGATGCTGACAAAAACTATTAGAAATTCCTCTTTTTGGATGAGGCGGGCTTCGACCTGGCCAAGACGAGGAGGGGAGGTCAGAATTTCATTGGCCAGCGGGCAACCATCCAAGTACCTGGACAACGTGGGTCCAACGTCACCGCGTCTGTGGCTATATCGGAAGATGGTGTGTTGGGACGCGGACCTCGTATTGGATCATTTAATGAATCTGTCCTTTTAACCTTCTGCAGTTGACATTTTACTGTAGTTTTTTTTAAATATTTTTTGTAGCTAATTATTTTTGCTTTGTTGTGATTATATTGTATTTCATCAATACATTTCAGATTTTGTTCAATGGTTCCACTGTTTCTGTAGTATACTCTCTACTAGTCCTTTTACAGTGACGTATTTACTGTGTAGTACCATAATGAAACATGTTTCACATATTTTGTACTACAATATTTAATGATTGTACAAACAACTACACAGTGAAACTATCGGTATCTTGTGTGTTGGTGATCTAAATGAATGTTCCTATGGTATTTCATGATTAATGAGTTATTTGAACCAATAATTCTGCAAGTGGAAGGTTTATTTAAAGATATGAATGCAATGTTTTGGACATTGATGAACGTTTTGAGTTTTGTCTAGAGTTTTGAAAAATGACCGCAAGGTTCTGAAATTAGTGCCAAAGTGATTATAAAAAAAATGTAATGTTGTGCCAACAGGTGTCTGTCTGTCTGTCTGTCTGTCACACACACACACACTACATTAGTAAAGTGATTTCCTCCAGCTAAACACTTGATGTCCCTACCCAGGTGTTCTCTGTTACCCGGGTGTTCTCTGTTACCCAGGTGTTCTCTGTTACCCGGGTGTTCTCTGTTACCCGGGTGTTCTCTGTTACCCGGGTGTTCTCTGTTACCCGGGTGTTCTCTGTTACCCGGGTGTTCTCTGTTACCCTGGAGTTCTCTGTTACCCAGGTGTTCTCTCTTACCCAGGTGTTCTCTGTTACCCGGGTGTTCTCTGTTACCCAGGAGTTCTCTGTTACCCGGGTGTTCTCTGTTACCCGGGTGTTCTCTGTTACCCGGGTGTTCTCTGCTACCCAGGTGTTCTGTTACCCGGGTGTTCTCTGTTACCCGGGTGTTCTCTGTTACCCGGGTGTTCTCTGTTACCCGGGAGTTCTCTGTTACCCGGGAGTTCTCTGTTACCCGGGAGTTCTCTGTTACCCGGAGTTCTCTGTTACCCGGGTGTTCTCTCTTTAAAGGGGAAATCTGCAGTCAAACAACAACAACAAGTGTTTTGGTAAACAGCGGCGGGATGGGGCTGGAGAAATGTAACCACTCTCAAATGCATACACAGCGCTATGGACGTGCATACTGACCATCCGTAATATCTAAATTATAGTTTTAACCATGTTTTGAGGTTAAGCGGTGTTTCTTTACAATTACATTGTTTTCAAACTATGAAATAAGCTTATATTTTGGTTTCTGAACTAAGAATCAGTGGGTACATATCATTAATTTAGAAGTCCCAAAATGAATGCACCAATCACAGATTGCCCCTTTAAAGCTATTTTCTCTCTCTCTCTCTCTCTGTCTCTCTCTCGGTCTCTTCTCTCTCTCTCTCTCTCTCTCACCTCTTTCTATTCCAGACTCCTGGAGTCGAATAGCAGGCAGTCATTTCATTACCATATGACACATTAGTATTCCCTGTGTTTGAATACAGAGAGTAGAGATGTACGGTAACAAAGAGAAGAACATGTCACCGTGTGGAGGTGAGGCAAGGCATTATTCATTTTCTGATATCATATTTTTTTTGTAGGGGTGTGGATCAGCTTTAGTAATAAAGTTGGTTTGTTGCTTCCGGCAATGTAATCATCTGGAATCATTTCCAAATCTGCAAATATTTATTTGTAAATACATATATAATATACAGAGCATTAGGAAAGTATTCAGACCCCTTGCCTTTTTGTACATTTTGTTACGTTACAGCCTTATTTAGGCAGGTAGCCTTTGTGTTCTTGGGCACAGGGACTTTGGTGGTCTGCTTGAAACATGTTGGTATTACAGAATCAATCAGGGACATGTTTAAAATGTCAGTGAAGACACCTGCCAGTTGGTCAGCACATGCCCGGAGCACACGTCCTGGTAATCCGTCTGGCCCCGCAGCCTTGTGTATGTTGACCTGTTTAAAGGTCTTACTCACGTCGGCTACGGAGAGCGTGATCACACAGTCGTCCGGAACAGCTGATGCTCTCATGCATGCCTCAGTGTTGCTTGCCTCGAAGCGAGCATAGAAGTGATTTAGCTCGTCTGGTAGGCTCGTGTCAATGGGCAGCTCGCAGCTGTGCTTCCCTTTGTAGTCTGTAATAGCTTGCAAGCCCTGCCACATCCGACGAGCGTCGGAGCCGGTGTAGTATTATTCGATCTTAGTCCTGTATTGACACTTTGCATGTTTGATGGTTTGTCGGAGGGCATAGCGGGATTTCTTGTAAGCTTCCGGGTTAGAGTCCTACACCTTGAAAGCGGCCCTTTAGCTCTGCCCTTTAGCTCAGTGTGAATGTTGCCTGTAATCCATGGCTTCTGGTTGGGGTATGTACGTACAGTCACTCTGGGGACGACGTCATCGATGCACTTATTGATGAAGCTAGTGACTGATGTGGTGTACTCCTCAATGCCATCGGAGGAATCCCGGAACATATTCCAGTCTGTGCAGCAAAACAGTCCTGTAGTTTAGCATCTGCTTCATCTGACCATTTTTTTATAGGCCGAGCCCCTGGTGCTTCCTGCTTTAATTTTTGCTTGTAAGCAGGAATCAGGAGGATAGAAGTGTGGTCGGATTTACCAAATGGAGGGCGAGGGAGAGCTTGGTGCGCGTCTCTCTGTGTGGAGTACAAGTGGTCTAGAATTTGTTTCCCTCTGGTTGCACATTTAACATGTTGATAGAGATTTGGTAGAACTGATTTAAGTTTCCCTGCATTAAAGTCTCCGGCCACTAGGAGCGCCGCCTCTGGGTGAGTGGTTTCCTGTTTGCTTATTTCCTTATACAGCTGACTGAGTGCGGTCTTAGTGCCAGCATCTGATTGTGGTGGTAAATAAACAGCCACGAACAGTATAGCTGAGAACTCTCTAGGCAAGTAGTGTGGCCTGCAATTTATCACAATATACTCTACTTCAGGCGAGCAAAATCTAGAGACTTCCTTAGATTTCGTGCACCAGCTGTTGTTTACAAATATGCACAGACCGCCCCCCCCCCCGTCTTACCGGAGTGTGCTGTTCTATCTTGCCGGTGCAGCGTATATCCCGCTAGCTGAATATCCATGTCGTCATTCAGCCACGATTCCGTGAAACATAAGATGTTACAGTTTTTGATGTCCCGTTGGTAGGATATTCGTGATCGTACATCGTCTAATTTATTGTCCAATGATTGTACGTTGGCGAGTAGTATTGACGGTAACGGCAGCTTTCCCACGTCGGCGGATCCTTGCCCTGAGTCCTCTATACCTGTATCTCTTTCTCTTGCCAAATGACAGGGATTTCGGCCTTGTCGGGTGTCTGAAGAACACAGCTTTCCTACTCGCCTTCTGCGGATCCGGACGAGGCATCCTCTGCGTTGCTTCCTTATGCGAATAATTGGGATTTCTGCCCTGCGGGGTGTTTGGAGAATATCGTGTTGTTGTTGTTGTTGTTGAAAAAATCTAATCCGAGGTGAGTGATCGCTGTCCTGATATCCAGAAGCTCTTTTTTTGCCGTGAGATACGGTTGCAGAAACATTATATACAAAATGAGTTACAAATAACGCGAGAAAAAACACATAATGGCACAATTAGTTAGGAGACCGTAAAACTGCTGCTCCTCCGGCACCTTTGAAGCACCTTTGACAGCGATTACAGCCTCAAGTCTTCTTGGGTATGACGCTACGAGCTTGGCACACCTGTATTTCAGAAGTTTCTTCCATTCTTCTCTGCAGATCCTCTCAAGCTCTGTCAGGTTGGATGGGAAGCATTGCTGCACAGATATTTTCAGGTCACTCCAGAGATGTTCGATCGAGTTGGCCACTCAAGGACATTCAGAGGCTTGTCCCGAAGCCACTCCTGCGTTGTCTTGGCTGACTGCTTCGGGTCGTTGTCCTGTTGGAAGGTGAACCTTCGCCCCAGTCTGAGGTCCTGAGTGCTCTGGAGCAGGTTTTCATCAAAGATCTCTCTGTACTTTGCTCCGTTCATCTTTCCCATCTTTCCCTCGATCCTGACTAGTCTCCAGTCAATGCCGCTGAAAAACATCCCCACAGCATGATACTGCCACCACCAAGCTTCACTCTAGGGATGGTGCCAGGTTTCTTCCAGATGTGATGCTTGGCATTCTTGGTTTCATCAGACCAGAGAATCTTGTTTCTCCTTTAGATGCCTTTTGGCAAACTCCAAGTGGGCTGGCTGTCATGTGCCTTTTACTGAGGAGTGGCTTCCGTCTGGCCACTCTACCATAAAGGCCTGATTGGTGGAACTCTGGATCTCTGTCAGAGTGACCATCGGGTTCTTGGTCACCTCCCTGACCAAGGCCCTTCTCCCCCAATTGCTCAGTTTGGCCAGGTGGCCAGCTCTAGGAAGAGTCTTGGTGGTTCTTCCATTTAAGAATGATGGAGGCCACTGTGTTCTTGGGGATCTTCAATGCTGGAGAAGTTTTTTGGAATCCTTCCCCAGATCTGTGCCTCAACATAATCCTGTCTCGGAGCTCAACGGACAATTCCTTTGACCTCATGACTTGGTTTTTGCTCTGACATGCACAGTCAACTGTGGGACCTTTATATAGACAGGTATGTGCCTTTCCAAATCATGTCCAATCAATAGACTTTACCACAGGTGGACTCCAATCAAGTTGTAGAAACATCTCAAAGATGATCAATGGAAACAGGATGCACCTGAGCTCAATTTCGAGTCTCATAAAAAAAGTCAAAGGTTTTAGAAGTATTTCTCTTTATTTTTACTATTTTCTACATTGTAGAATAATAGTGAAGACATCAAAACCATGAAATAACACATCTGGAATCATGTAGTAAACAAATGAAAGATCTGAATGATTTAGTCAACCCAAAGTGGCATCCTTACAAAACATAGTGAGTAACACTGAGGACATGTTTAGATTGAAGTATATTTAATGTAGGCCCCTGGTGAGAGATCCAATGTTTTAATATTGAATAATTTCTGCCCTCCCAATTCATAATCATTATATAAATACGCTTGTTTTATTTTGTCTGGCTTGCCAAAAAAAGTTAAATATTTTTTGCTCATCATTTAAAAAACAAGTCATTAGGTACATTTTCTTTACATTGGACTCACCAGGCTGGGGAGACCCACTGGAGGCCTGGTCCGAGGAGGAGGCACAGGATAAACCGGGCTGTGGGGAAGCACTGGAGTTCTGGTACGCTCTTTACCCACACTCCAGGCTGAATGCCCACTTTGGCCCGGCACGGGCCCTGGGCCCTCCCAGCGCCCTGGAGACACAGTGCGCAGAGCCGGTGCAGGATAACCTGGACCGAAAAGGCGCACTGGAGACCAGACGCTCTGAGCTGGCACAATCCGTTCTGGCTCGATGCCTGCACTCGCATGGCACTTGCGGGGGGCTGGCCTATAGCGCACCGGGCTGTGAACGCGCACTGGAGACACCGTGCGCTCCACAGCATAACACGGTGTCTTACCAGTACCACGCTGCTTCCGGTAAGCACGGGGATTTGGCTCAGGTCTACCGCCTGACTCCGCCAATCTCCCCGTGTGCCCCCCCCCCCAAAAAAATGTGGGGGCTGCCTCTCGTGTCTGCTGCGCTCCCTCGCTTCATACCAGCGCCTCTCAGCTATCGCCGCCTCGATCTCCCACTGCGGGCGGCGATACTCCCCAGCTTGAGCACATGGTCCTTTACCGTCCAGCAATTCCTCCCAATTCCACGACTCCCGATAGCTCCTCTCCTGCTGCCTCTCCTTCCTCCGCTGCTTGGTTCGTTTCTTGGTGGGTGATTCGGATTAAGGGCTGTCATAGTAACCAAGGTGCAGCGGAGGATGTGTATTCATTTTCAATATTTCATAAAATGAACCACTATATAAACAAAAACTAAACAGCAACGACAGCAAACAGTCCTGTCTGGTCAAAAATGAACAAAACAGAATACAATTACCCACAAAACCCAAAGGAAAAACAGGCTACTTATGTGTGACTCCCAATCAGCAACAACAAACTACAGCTGTGCCTGATTGGAAGCCGCACGGCCAAAATCAACGAAACAAACCAACCTAGAAAAAAGAACATAGAACGCCCACCCAATGTAACACCCTGGCCTAACCAAAATAAAGAACAAAAACCCCTCTCTATGGCCAGGGCGTTACACATTGGAGCTGTATGGCTGCTTGTGGGTATATTGAAATGTTATACATTGTTGTCGTATGTATCATGACACAAGGTGAGAGACCCAGATACAGGAGGCAGATTCTTACAATATGTATTAATCCAATAGGGTAAGGCAAGAGTATGGTCATGGACAGGCAAAAGGGTCAAAACCAGTTCAGAGTCCAAAAGGTACCGAAGGGCAGGCAGAATCAAGGTCAGGGCAGGTAGAATCAAGGTCAGGGCAGGCAGAATCAAGGTCAGGGCAGGCAGAATCAAGGTCAGGGCTGGCAGAATCAAGGTCAGGGCAGGCAGAATGAGCAGGCAGGTGGGAAAGTAGTCCAGAGTCAGTCAGGGATCAAAAAGAAGTACGGGGAAAATCACGCTGGTTGACTTGTGTAAACATACAAGACGAACTGGCACAGAGAGACAGGAAACACAGGGATAAATACACTGGGGCACAGAGACAGGAAACACAGGGATAAATACACTGGGGCAGAGAGACAGGAAACACAGGGATAAATACACTGGTACAGAGAGACAGGAAACACAGGGATAAATACACTGGTACAGAGAGACAGGAAACACAGGGATAAATACACTGGGGCAGAGAGACAGGAAACACAGGGATAAATACACTGCTACTGTAAGGGCTGTCGTCATGGAGAGAAGAAGACCAAGGTGCAGCGGAGTTAGTGTTCATGATTTAATTCAACAAGAACACTGGAACACTACAAAACAAGAAAACACCGACAGCTCAACAGTACTGACAGCATAACACACTGAACAGAAACAATTACCCACAACCACAAGGACAAACACACTACTATATAGGACTCCCAATCAAAGGCAACTCAACACACCTGCCTTCAATTGGGAGTCCAACAACCAACTCACACGTAACAAAAATCTCTGCCACGTCCTGACCAAAACTAATACAATTGCTCCCTCTGCTGGTCAGGACGTGACAGGTACAGAGAGACAGGAAACACAGGAATAAATACACTGGTACAGAGAGACAGGAAACACAGGGATAAATACACTGGTACAGAGAGACAGGAAACACAGGGATAAATACACAGAGAGACAGGAAACACAGGGATAAATACATTGGTACAGAGAGACAGGAAACACAGGGATAAATACACTGGTACAGAGAGACAGGAAACACAGGGATAAATACACAGAGAGACAGGAAACACAGGGATAAATATACTGGTACAGAGAGACAGGAAACACAGGGATAAACACACTGGCCCAGAGAGACAGGAAACACAGGGATAAATACACTGGGGCAGAGAGACAGGAAACACAGGGATAAATACACTGGTACAGAGAGACAGGAAACACAGGGATAAATACACTGGTACAGAGAGACAGGAAACACAGGGATAAATACACTGGTACAGAGAGACAGGAAACACAGGGATAAATACACTGGTACAGAGAGACAGGAAACACAGGGATAAATACACTGGTACAGAGAGACAGGAAACACAGGGATAAATACACTGGTACAGAGAGACAGGAAACACAGGGATAAATACACTGGTACAGAGAGACAGGAAACACAGGGATAAATACACTGGTACAGAGAGACAGGAAACACAGGGATAAATACACTGGTACAGAGAGACAGGAAACACAGGGATATATACACTGGCACAGAGAGACAGGAAACACAGGGATAAATACACTGGTACAGAGAGACAGGAAACACAGGGATAAATACACTGGTACAGAGAGACAGGAAACACAGGGATATATACACTGGTACAGAGAGACAGGAAACACAGGGATATATACACTGGCACAGAGAGACAGGAAACACAGGGATAAATACACTGGGGAAAATAAGTGACACCTGTAGGGGGTGGAGACAATCACAAGGACAGGTGAAACAGATCAGGATGTGACAGTACGGCTGATCGTTGGCGTATTGAAATGAACATTACAATGTAACTGTTTACGACGCTCGTATAGACAATAAAACACTACACACACACACACACACACACACAATAAAACACTACACACACACAATAAAACACTACACACACACACACAATAAAACACTACACACACCTAACACACACACAATAAAACACTACACACACCTAACACACACACAATAAAACACTACACACACCTAACACACACACACACACAATAAAACAATACACACACCTAAAACACTACACACACCTAACACACACACACAATAAAACACTACACACACCTAACACACACACAATAAAACACTACACACACCTAACACACACACACACACAATAAAACACTAAACACACACACACACACACAATAAAACACTACACACACCTAGCACACACACAATAAAACACTACACACACCTAACACACACACAATAAAACACTACACACACAGACACAATAAAACACTACACACACACACACAATAAAACACTACACACACCTAACACACACACACACACAATAAAACACTACACACACACACACACACACACACTAAAACACTACACACACCTAACACACACACACACACTAAAACACTACACACACCTAACACACACACACACACACACTAAAACACTACACACACCTAACACACACACACACACACAATAAAACACTACACACACCTAACACACACACACACAATAAAACACTACACACACCTAACACACACACAAACTCATGGATTTACATGAAACAGTTGTTGTGAGGGGTCCTCTGTCCCCCTGTAGTCAGCTGTTTCCTAGAGTCTGGTCCATGTTGGTGTGAGGGGTCCTCTGTCCCCCTGTAGTCAGCTGTTTCCTAGAGTCTGGTCCATGTTGGTGTGAGGGGCCCTCTGTCCCCCTGTAGTCAGCTGTTTCCTAGAGTCTGGTCCATGTTGGTGTGAGGGGTCCTCTGTCCCCCTGTAGTCAGCTGTTTCCTAGAGTCTGGTCCATGTTGGTGTGAGGGGTCCTCTGTCCCCCTGTAGTCAGCTGTTTCCTAGAGTCTGGTCCATGTTGGTGTGAGGGGTCCTCTGTCCCCCTGTAGTCAGCTGTTTCCTAGAGTCTGGTCCATGTTGGTGTGAGGTCCTCTGTCCCCCTGTAGTCAGCTGTTTCCTAGAGTCTGGTCCATGTTGGTGTGAGGTCCCCCTGTAGTCAGCTGTTTCCTAGAGTCTGGTCCATGTTGGTGTGAGGTCCTCTGTCCCCCTGTAGTCAGCTGTTTCCTAGAGTCTGGTCCATGTTGGTGTGAGGGGTCCTCTGTCCCCCTGTAGTCAGCTGTTTCCTAGAGTCTGGTCCATGTTGGTGTGAGGGGTCCTCTGTCCCCCTGTAGTCAGCTGTTTCCTAGAGTCTGGTCCATGTTGGTGTGAGGGGTCCTCTGTCCCCCTGTAGTCAGCTGTTTCCTAGAGTCTGGTCCATGTTGGTGTGAGGTCCTCTGTCCCCCTGTAGTCAGCTGTTTCCTAGAGTCTGGTCCATGTTGGTGTGAGGCGTCCTCTGTCCCCCTGTAGTCAGCTGTTTCCTAGAGTCTGGTCCATGTTGGTGTGAGGTCCTCTGTCCCCCTGTAGTCAGCTGTTTCCTAGAGTCTGGTCCATGTTGGTGTGAGGGGTCCTCTGTCCCCCTGTAGTCAGCTGTTTCCTAGAGTCTGGTCCATGTTGGTGTGAGGTCCTCTGTCCCCCTGTAGTCAGCTGTTTCCTAGAGTCTGGTCCATGTTGGTGTGAGGCGTCCTCTGTCCCCCTGTAGTCAGCTGTTTCCTAGAGTCTGGTCCATGTTGGTGTGAGGGGTCCTCTGTCCCCCTGTAGTCAGCTGTTTCCTAGAGTCTGGTCCATGTTGGTGTGAGGTCCTCTGTCCCCCTGTAGTCAGCTGTTTCCTAGAGTCTGGTCCATGTTGGTGTGAGGGGTCCTCTGTCCCCCTGTAGTCAGCTGTTTCCTAGAGTCTGGTCCATGTTGGTGTGAGGCGTCCTCTGTCCCCCTGTAGTCAGCTGTTTCCTAGAGTCTGGTCCATGTTGGTGTGAGGGGTCCTCTGTCCCCCTGTAGTCAGCTGTTTCCTAGAGTCTGGTCCATGTTGGTGTGAGGGGTCCTCTGTCCCCCTGTAGTCAGCTGTTTCCTAGAGTCTGGTCCATGTTGGTGTGAGGGGTCCTCTGTCCCCCTGTAGTCAGCTGTTTCCTAGAGTCTGGTCCATGTTGGTGTGAGGGGTCCTCTGTCCCCCTTTAGTCAGCTGTTTCCTACAGTCTGGTCTAGCCAAGCACTGCAGCATTTCTACACAGATAAATCTATGACAAAACATACAATTCTGAAATTTCTCTCCTTGTAATGTAATATTATAAAAGCAATAATAACATATGTAGCCTAAGCTTTTATCCAAAGCGACTTGCTGGTAGTGCATAACTGTTTCTCCTATCTAAAATATATAAAGACAGGAATATTCACAGTGGAGCTATAGAGGTGGGCGATGGAGAGATAGAGTACAGGCCGGGAGGTAATCTCATCACGCTTTGTCAACATTGAGCCTTTTTATCGGTAATATTCGTACTTTTACGGTAAGCCGCCTTCACGGTAATTGACAATATGCACACGTCTCTCGGCTCAGTCGGAAATTACCTTCAAAAAGGCTCGTCGTGGAAAAAAAGGGCGATCGTATCGATCGCTATTGTTGTCACCAATAGACGTGCAGTGATTACGGGTTAGACAGCCGTGCGTTTAGTTGGGGCCTGTTGAAAAGACCCCTCGTTACTGAAGGAAATAACAATCCTCATTAAAGTCTTCACTAACTACTATAAAACCAAATATTTAGGTTTGGTTGAACTTCTGGAACAGGATACAGAATTAGAAGATTTGGGTTTGGGTCATTTTTTAACATTCATTTAAATCAAGCTTGATATGATTATAATTGAAATGTCGCTCTCCTCCAATAACAAAAGAAGGGAAGTAGGGTGTCAAGGTGTAGTTTTAATAGATTCTAATTCATTCAAATGCTGTGGTTTTAATGGTTTCTGTATTATACAGACAGGGCTGTTGAGGTTAGCGAGACGGGGACTAAATGTCAAAGTGAGATGGATTAAAACAGCATTAAAACAACAGATGGATTAAAACAGCATTAAAACAACAAATGGATTAAAACAGCATTAAAACAACAGATGAATTAAAACAGCATTAAAACAACATCTTCAGTCTAAGGATGAACCTGCTATACAGACTGACAGGGTGAACCTGCTATACAGACTGACAGGGTGAACCTGCTATACAGACTGACAGGGTGAACCTGCTATACAGACTGACAGGGTGAACCTGCTATACAGACTGACAGGATGAACCTCTATGGATGAACCTGCTATACAGACTGACAGCATGAACCTGCTATACAGACTGACAGGATGAACCTCTATGGATGAACCTGCTATACAGACTGACAGCATGAACCTGCTATACAGACTGACAGCATGAACCTGCTATACAGACTGACAGGATGGACCTCTATGGATGAACCTGCTATACAGACTGACAGGATGGACCTGCTATACAGACTGACAGGATGGACCTGCTATACAGACTGACAGGATGGACCTGCTATACAGACTGACAGCATGAACCTGCTATACAAACTGACAGGATGAACCTGCTATACAGACTGACAGGATGAACCTGCTATACAGACTGACAGGATGAACCTGCTATAGAGACTGACAGGATGAACCTGCTATACAGACTGACAGGATGAACCTGCTATACAGACTGACAGGATGGACCTCTATGGATGAACCTGCTATACAGACTGACAGCATGAACCTGCTATACAAACTGACAGGATGAACCTGCTATACAGACTGACAGGATGAACCTGCTATACAGACTGACAGGATGAACCTGCTATACAGACTGACAGGATATACAGACTGACAGTTGGCAGGAGGCCCTGTTCTGAGGCTGTTCAGGGAGGGCTAAACAAGTCTTAATACTTTCACTAACTGGGTAATGATACAGCTTGCTTTCTCTGCCTATTAAAACTGGGCCAATCATACCTGGAGGCTGGGCTTTCTTTTAAAAGATGATTATCTGCTCATTTATTTTTAAAGTTATTTTAATAGTTGCAGTTGTCAGTGTTCATGATGTTATGCAACCAGAAGAGACCCGTTCCGGGGCAGCTAAAATGGGCAGTCAGTCTGATAGCATACTGTCCGCCTGATTGAGTGAGCTCTCCCTGCCTCTCTCTCCTTTCCCATATGTCCCTTCCTTATCTCCCTGCCTTCTCTCTCCTCCTCCCCTCCTGTCCTGTCTGTCCCCCTCCTGTCCTGTCCTGTCTGTCCCCCTCCTGTCCTGTCTGTCTACCTCCCGTCCTGTCTGTCCCCCCTATCCTCCTGTCTGTCCCCCCTCCCCTCCTGTCTGTCCCCCTCCCCTCCTGTCTCTCCCCCCTCTCCTCCTGTCTGTCCCCCTCCCCTCTCCTCCTGTCTGTCCCCCTCCCCTCCTGTCTGTCCTCCTCCCCTCCCCTCAAGTCTGTCCCCCTCCCCTCCCGTCCTGTCTGTCCTCCTCCCCTCCCTTCCTGTCTGTCCTCCTCCCCTCCCCTCCTGTCTGTCCCCCTCCCCTCTCCTCCTGTCTGTCTCCTCCACTCCTGTCTGTCCCCCTCTCCTCCTGTCTGTCCCCCTCCCCTCCTGTCTGTCCCCCTCCCCTCCTGTCTGTCCCCCTCCCCTCCTGTCTGTCCTCCTCCCCTCCCCTCCTGTCTGTCCCCCTCCCCTCCTGTCTGTCCCCCTCCCCTCCTGCCTGTCCTCCTCCCCTCCTGTCTGTCCCCCTCCCCTCCTGTCTGTTGTCCTCCCCTCCCCTCCTGTCTGTCCCCCTCCCCTCTCGTCCTGTCTGTCTCCTCCCCTCCTGTCTGTCCCCCTCCCCTCCTGTCTGTCCCCCTCCCCTCCTGTCTGTCCCCCTCCCCTCCTGTCTGTCCCCCTCCCCTCCTGTCTGTCCTCCTCCCCTCCCCTCCTGTCTGTCCCCCTTCCCTCCTGTCTGTCCTCCTCCCCTCCCCTCCTGTCTGTCCTCC
>NC_042981.1:1733505-1756005 GCF_901001165.1 Salmo trutta
CACACTGACACTCCACACACACTGATACTCCATCTCACTGATACTCCATCACACTGATACTCCATCACACTGACACTCCACACACACTGATACTCCATCTCACTGATACTCCACCACACTGATACTCCACCACACTGATACTCCACCACACTGATACTCCACCACACTGATACTCCATCACACTGATACTCCATCACACTGATACTCCATCTCACTGATACTCCATCACACTGATACTCCATCACACTGACACTCCACACACACTGATACTCCATCACACTGATACTCCATCACACTGATACTCCATCACACACTGATTCTCCATCACACTGATACTCCATCACACTGATACTCCAACACACTGATACTCCATCACACTGATACTCCACCACACTGATACTCCATCATCTGATTACACACACACATTATGCACATACATTTATACTGACTCTACACATATGCCCACCCACTCACATACAAGCTTCTGCTACTCTGTTTATCTTATATCCTGTTGCCTAGACACCTTACCCCTATACATATCTACCTCCGTCACTGCAGTATTCCTGTCCCCTTCCCCTATACATATCTACCTCCATCACTCCAGTATCCCTGTCCCCTTCACCCTATACATATCTACCTCCATCACTCCAGTATCCCTGTCCCCTTCCCCCTATACATATCTACCTCCATCACTCCAGTATCCCTGTCCCCTTCCCCCTATACATATCTACCTCCATCACTCCAGTATCCCTGTCACCTTCCCCTATACATATCTACCTCCATCACTCCAGTATCCCTGTCTCCTTCCCCCTATACATATCTACCTCCATCACTCCAGTATCCCTGTCTCCTTCCCCCTATACATATCTACCTCCATCACTCCAGTATCCCTGTCCCTTATACATATCTACCTCCATCCCTCCAGTATCCCTGTCTCCTTCCCCCTATACATATCTACCTCCATCACTCCAGTATCCCTGTCCCCCTATACATATCTACCTCCATCACTCCAGTATCCCTGTCCCCTATACATATCTACCTCCATCACTCCAGTATCCCTGTCTCCTTCCCCCTATACATATCTACCTCCATCACTCCCAGTATCCCTGTCCCCTTCCCCCTATACATATCTACCTCCATCACTCCAGTATCCCTGTCCCCTTCCCCCTATACATATCTACCTCCATCACTCCAGTATCCCTGTCTCCTTCCCCCTATACATATCTACCTCCATCACTCCAGTATCCCTGTCTCCTTCTCCCTATACATATCTACCTCCATCACTCCAGTATCCCTGTCCCCTTTCCCCTATACATATCTACCTCCATCACTCCAGTATCCCTGTCCCCTATACATATCTACCTCCATCACTCCAGTATCCCTGTCCCCTTCCCCCTATACATATCTACCTCCATCACTCCAGTATCCCTGTCTCCTTCCCCCTATACATATCTACCTCCATCACTCCAGTATCCCTGTCTCCTTCTCCCTATACATATCTACCTCCATCACTCCAGTATCCCTGTCCCCTATACATATCTACCTCCATCACTCCAGTATCCCTGTCCCCTTCCCCCTATACATATCTACCTCCATCACTCCAGTATCCCTGTCCCCTTCCCCCTATACATATCTACCTCCATCACTCCAGTATCCCTGTCTCCTTCCCCCTATACATATCTACCTCCATCACTCCAGTATCCCTGTCTCCTTCTCCCTATACATATCTACCTCCATCACTCCAGTATCCCTGTCCCCTATACATATCTACCTCCATCCTTCCAGTATCCCTGTCCCCTTCCCCCTATACATATCTACCTCCATCACTCCAGTATCCCTGTCCCCTTCCCCCTATACATATCTACCTCCATCACTCCAGTATCCCTGTCCCCTTCCCCCTATACATATCTACCTCCATCACTCCAGTATCCCTGTCCCCTATACATATCTACCTCCATCACTCCAGTATCCCTGTCCCCTTCCCCCTATACATATCTACCTCCATCACTCCAGTATCCCTGTCCCCTATACATATCTACCTCCATCACTCCAGTATCCCTGTCCCCTATACATATCTACCTCCATCACTCCAGTATCCCTGGCCCCTTCCCCCTATACATATCTACCTCCATCACTCCAGTATCCCTGTCCCCCTATACATATCTACCTCCATCACTCCAGTATCCCTGGCCCCTTCCCCCTATACATATCTACCTCCATCACTCCAGTATCCCTGTCTCCTTCCCCCTATACATATCTACCTCCATCACTCCAGTATCCCTGTCCCCTATACATATCTACCTCCATCACTCCAGTATCCCTGTCTCCTTCCCCCTATACATATCTACCTCCATCACTCCAGTATCCCTGTCCCCTATACATATCTACCTCCATCACTCCAGTATCCCTGGC
Organism: Salmo trutta; assembly: GCF_901001165.1. Lineage (NCBI taxonomy): Eukaryota > Metazoa > Chordata > Actinopteri > Salmoniformes > Salmonidae > Salmo > Salmo trutta. The sequence continues at coordinate 1,735,918 of NC_042981.1, forward strand.
CCCTTCCCCCTATACATATCTACCTCCATCACTCCAGTATCCCTGTCCCCTATACATATCTACCTCCATCACTCCAGTATCCCTGGCCCCTTCCCCCTATACATATCTACCTCCATCACTCCAGTATCCCTGTCTCCTTCCCCCTATACATATCTACCTCCATCACTCCAGTATCCCTGTCCCCTATACATATCTACCTCCATCCCTCCAGTATCCCTGTCTCCTTCCCCCTATACATATCTACCTCCATCACTCCAGTATCCCTGTCCCCTTCCCCCTATACATATCTACCTCCATCACTCCAGTATCCCTGTCCCCTATACATATCTACCTCCATCACTCCAGTATCCATGCACATTGTTAATATCGTATTTTAACTGACCCTGTAAATAGTACGCAACTTACTTACTTATTGTGTTTCTCATATTTCTTCTTATTTATTGTGTGTTTTTGTTCTTTTTCTAATTAAATTATAATTGATTCATGCATTGTTGGGGTTAGAAAGAATGGCATTTCACTGTACTTGTGACATGTGACATTAAAATCTGAAACACACCTGGACTTTCTGACGGGCCGCCCCCAGGTGGTGAGGGTGGGCAATTACACATCTGCCATGCTGACCGTCAACACAGGGGTCCCTCAGGGATGCGTGCTTAGTCCCTTCCTATACTGCACGGCCAGGCACGACTCCAACACCATCATTAAGTTTGCTGTTGACACAACAGTGGTAGGCCTGATCACCGACAATAATTAGACAGCCTATAGGGAGGAGATCAGAGACCTGGCAGTGTGGTGTCAGGACAACAACCTCTCCCTCAACGTCATTAAGACGAAGGAGCTGATTGTGGACTACAGGAAAAGGAGGGCCGAACACGCCCCCATTCATATCGATGGGGCTGTAGTGGAGCGGGTCAAGAGCTTCAGGTTCCTTTGTGTCGACATCACTAAGGATCTATCATGGTCCAAACACACCAAGACAGTCGTGAAGAGGGCACAACAATGTCTCCTCCCCTCAGGAGGCTGAAAAGATTTGGGATGGGCCCTCAGATCATCAAAAAGTTCTATAAATGCACCACTGAGAGCATCCTGACTGGCTGCATCACCGCCTGGTATTGCAACTGGCATTCGACCGCAAAGCACTACAGAGGGTAGTGCGTACAGCCCAGTACATCACTGGGGCCCTGGGTGATAACATAACAACAGAGCCTCTGTCACGTCCTGACCAGTAAGGGGTCTTTTGTCATTATGGTTGGTCAGGGCATGGCAGGGGGTGTTTGTTTTGTGTGTTTTGGGGTTTTTGGTCTAGGCGATTTTGGTTCTTGTTTTCTTTTTCTATGTTCTGTTTTCCAGGTTTGGCCGAGTGTGGTTTCCAATCAGAGGCAGGTGTCTTTCGTTGTCTCTGATTGGAAGCCATACTTAGGCAGCCTGTTTTCCTTTAGGGTTTTGTGGGTGGTTGTTTTTCGTATAGTCCTTGTGTCCTTACGGAACTGTTGTTTGACATTGGTTTATTTTGTTTAAGTGATCTCTTATAATAAATAAAGAAGATGAGCATGATACCCGCTGCGCCTTGGTCTGTCCTTTACGACGCCTCTGACGGAAACACCCACCTAAAGAAGACCAAGCAGCGGGGTAAGGAGCAGGAGAAGCGTGGAGACAAATGGACAAATGGACTTGGGAACGGCGATTATGGGATGAGAAGTTAAGGGAGCTACAGGAGCCTGAGAGGCAGCCCCCCCCAAAAAAAAAATGTTTTGGGGGGGCACACGGGGAGTTGGGCCAACTCCTGAGCCAACTCCCCGTGCTTACCGTGGGGAGCGAGTGACGAGGAGACCACCGAGCTATGCGGAAATGCGCACGGTGTCGCCCATACGCACGCACAGTTCAGGTGCGGTCAGTACGGGCTCCGCAGCGTTGCCGGGCGAGAGTTGGCCGGCAGCCAGGGAGAAGTGCGTCGGAGCAGAGCATCTGGCCACCAGTTCGTCTCCTCGGTCCAGCTTATCCTGCGCCTGCTCTACGCACGGCAGCCCTCACTCTCCAGCACAGCCCAGTTCGCCCTGTGCCAGCGCTCCGCCCGTGCCGGGCTACAGTGACCACTCAGCCAGGATGAGGTGTGCCAGCCCTGAGTTCCAGACCGCCGGTACCCCCTGTATATAGCCTCCACATTGACTCTGTACCGGTACCCCCTGTATATAGCCTCCACATTGACTTTGTACCGGTACCCCCTGTATATAGCCTCCACATTGACTCTGTACCAGTACACCCTGTATATAGCCTCCACATTGACTCTGTACCATAACACCCTGTATATAGCCTCCACATTGACTCTGTACCGGTACCCCCTGTATATAGCCTCCACATTGACTCTGTACCGGTACCCCCTGTATATAGCCTCCACATTGACTCTGTAACCGGACCCCCTGTATATAGCCTCCACATTGACTCTGTACCAGTACAGACCCTGTATATAGCCTCCACATTGACTCTGTACCATAACACCCCTGTATATAGCCTCCACATTGACTCTGTACCGTTACCCCCTGTATATAGCCTCCACATTGACTCTGTACCGGTACCCAACCCCTGTATATAGCCTCCACATTGACTCTGGTACGGTACCCCCTGTATATAAGCCTCCACATTGACTCTGTAACCCGTAACCCTCCTGGATATAGCCGCCACATTGACTCTGTACCGGTACCCCCTGTAATATAGCCTCCACATTGACTCGGTACCGGTACCGCCCTGTATATAGCCCTCCACTTGACTCTGTACCAGTCAACACCCTGTAATAAGTAGCCTCACATTGACTCTGTACCATAACACCCTGTATATAGCCTCCACAATTGACTCTGTACGGGTACCTCCCCTGTATATGAGCCTCCACATGGTACTCTGTAACCGGGTACCTTCCCCTGTATATAGCCTCCACATTGACTCTGTACCGGTACCCCCTTACCCCTGTATATAGCCTCCACATTGACTCTGTACAGGTACCCCCTGTATATAGCCTCCACATTGACTCTGTACCGGTACCCCAAGTATATAGCCTCCACATTGACTCTGTACCGGTACCCCAAGTATATAGCCTCCACATTGACTCTGTACCGGTACCCCTGTATATAGCCTCCACATTGACTCTGTACCGGTACCCCCTGTATATAGCCTCCACATTGACTCTGTACCGGTACCCCCTGTATATAGCCTCCACATTGACTCTGTACCGGTACCCCCAAGTATATAGCCTCCACATTGACTCTGTACCGGTACCCCTGTATATAGCCTCCACATTGACTCTGTACCGGTACCCCCTGTATATAGCCTCCACATTGACTCTGTACCGGTACCCCCTGTATATAGCCTCCACATTGACTCTGTACCGTACCCCTGTATATAGCCTCCACATTGACTCTGTACCGGTACCCCCTGTATATAGCCTCCACATTGACTCTGTAACCGTACCTCCCTGTATATAGCCTCCACATTGACTCTGTACCGGTAGCCACCCCTGTATATAGCCTCCACATTGACTCTGTACGGTACCCCTGTATAGAGCCTCCACATTGACTCTGTACCGTAACACCCTGTATATAGCCTCCACATGGACCTCTGTAACAGTACCCCCCAGGTATATAGCCTCCACATTGACTCTGTACCGGTACCCCCTGTATATAGCCTCCACATTGACTCTGTACCGGTACCCCCTGTATAATAGCCTCCACATTGACTCTGTACCGGTACCCCCATGTATATACCTCCACATTGACTCTGTACCGGTACCCCCCTGTAGATAGCCTCCACATTGACTCTGTACCGGTACCCCCCCTTGTATATAGCCTCCACATTGACTCTGTACCGGTACCCCCTGTATATAGCCTCCACATTGACTCTGTACCGCTACCCCCCCCTGTATATAGCCTCCACATTGACTCTGTACCGTAACCCCTGTATATAGCCTCCACATTGACTCTGTACCGCTACCCCCTGTATATAGCCTCCACAGTGACTCGGTACCGGTACCCCCTGTATAGAAAGCCATCCACATTGACTCCTGTAAGACCGGTAACCACCCCTGTATATAGCCTCCACATTGGGGGACTCTGTAACCGGTACCCCCTGTATATTAGCGCTCACATTGGACTCTGTACCGGTACCCGCACGTATAATAGCCCTCCACATTGACTCTGTACACGGTACCCCCCTGTATATAGCCTCCAACATTTGGGAACTCTGAACCGGTACCACCCTGTATATTAAGCCTTCCACAGTGACTCTGTTACCGGTACCCCCTGTATATAGCCTCACATTGACTCTGTACGGTACACACCTGTATATTAGACTCCAACACTTGACTTCGTGTACCCGGTTACCCCCTGTTATATAGCCTTCCACATTGACTCTTGTACCGGTACCCCCTGTATATAATAGCCTCCACATTGACTCGTGTTAAACCGTACCCCCAGTAGATAAGCCTCCACATTGACTCTGTACCGGTACCCCCTGTATATAGCCTCCACATTGACTCTGTACCGGTACCCCTTGTATATAGCCTCCACATTGACTCTGTACCAGTACACCCTGTATATAGCCTCCACATTGACTCTGTACCGTAATACCCTGTATATAGCCTCCACATTGACTCTGTACCAGAACACCCTGTATATAGCCTCCACATTGACTCTGTACCGGTACCCCCTGTATATAGCCTCCACATTGACTCTGTACCGGTACCCCCCTGTATATAGCCTCCACATTGACTCTGTACCGGTACCCCAAGTATATAGCCTCCACATTGACTCTGTACCGGTACCCCTGTATATAGCCTCCACATTGACCTCTGTAACCGGTACCCCCTGTATATAGCCTCCACATTGACTCTGTACCGGGTACCCCCTGTATATAGCCTCCACATTGACTCTGTACCGGTACCCCCCCTGTATATAGTCTCCACATTGACTCTGTACCAGGTACCCCCTGTATATAGCCTCTACATTGACTCTGTACCCGGTACCCCCCTGTATATAGCCTCCACATTGACTCTGTAACCGGTACCCCCCTGTATATAGCCTCCACATTGACTCTGTACCGGTACCCCCTGATATAGCCTCCACATTGACTCTGTACCGTTACCCCTGTATATAGCCTCCACATTGACTCTGTACCGTACCCCCTGTATATAGCCACATTGACTCTGTACCGGTACCCCTGTATATAGCCTCCACATTGACTCTGTACCGCTACCCCCTGTATATAGCCTCCACATTGACTCTGTACCGGTACCCCCTGTATATAGCCTCCACATTGACTCTGTACCGGTACCCCCTGTATATAGCCTCCACATTGACTCTGTACCGTACACCCTGTATATAGCCTCCACATTGACTCTGTACCGGTACCCCCTGTATAGCCTCCACATTGACTCTGTACCGTAACACCCTGTATATAGCCTCCACATTGACTCTGTACCATACCCCTGTATATAGCCTCCACATTGACTCTGTACCAGTACCCCCTGTATATAGCCTCCACATTGTCTCTGTACCGTACCCCCTGTATATAGCCTCCACATTGACTCTGTACCGTACCCCTGTATATAGCCTCCACATTGACTCTGTACCGGTACCCCTGTATATAGCCTCCACATTGACTCTGTACCGGTACCCCCTGTATATAGCCTCCACATTGACTCTGTACCAGTACCCCCTGTATATAGCCTCCACATTGACTCTGTACCTACCCCCTGTATATAGCCTCCACATTGACTCTGTACCGGTACCCCCTGTATATAGCCTCCACATTGACTCTGTACCGGTACCCCCTGTATATAGCCTCCACATTGACTCTGTACCGTACCCCCCTGTATATAGCCTCCACATTGACTCTGTACCGGTACCCCCTGTATATAGCCTCCACATTGACTCTGTACCGGTACCCCCTGTATATAGCCTCCACATTGACTCTGTACCGTAACCCCTGTATATAGCCTCCACATTGACTCTGTACCGGTACCCCCTGTATATAGCCTCCACATTGACTCTGTACCGTACCCCTGTATATAGCCTCCACATTGACTCTGTACCATAACACCCTGTATATAGCCTCCACATTGACTTTGTACCGGTACCCCCTGTATATAGCCTCCACATTGACTCTGTACCAGTACCCCCTGTATATAGCCTCCACATTGACTCTGTACCGGTACCCCCTGTATATAGCCTCCACATTGACTCTGTACCGCTACCCCCTGTATATAGCCTCCACATTGACTCTGCACCGGTACCCCCTGTATATAGCCTCCACATTGACTCTGTACCGGTACCCCCTGTATATAGCCTCCACATTGACTCTGTACCGCTACCCCCTGTATATAGCCTCCACATTGACTCTGTACCGTAACACCCTGTATATAGCCTCCACATTGACTCTGTACCGGTACCCCCTGTATATAGCCTCCACATTGACTCTGTACCGTAACACCCTGTATATAGCCTCCACATTGACTCTGTACCGTAACCCCCTGTATATAGCCTCCACATTGACTCTGTACGGTACCCCCTGTATATAGCCTCCACATTGACTCTGTACCGTAACACCCTGTATATAGCCTCCACATTGACTCTGTACCAGTACCCCCTGTATATAGCCTCCACATTGACTCTGTACCAGTACCCCCTGTATATAGCCTCCACATTGACTCTGTACCGTAACACCCTGTATATAGCCTCCACATTGACTCTGTACCGGTACCCCCTGTATATAGCCTCCACATTGACTCTGTACCGTAACACCCTGTATATAGCCTCCACATTGACTCTCTACCGTAATACCCTGTATATAGCCTCCACATTGACTCTCTACCGTAATACCCTGTATATAGCCTCCACATTGACTCTCTACCGTAATACCCTGTATATAGCCTCCACATTGACTCTGTACCGTAACACCCTGTATATAGCCTCCACATTGACTCTCTACCGTAATACCCTGTATATAGCCTCCACATTGACTCTCTACCGTAATACCCTGTATATAGCCTCCACATTGACTCTCTACCGTAATACCCTGTATATAGCCTCCACATTGACTCTCTACCGTAACACCCTGTATATAGCCCCGCTATTATTATTTACTGCTTCTCTTTAATTATTTTTATTCTCATCTCTTACTTTTTTATGGATTTTCTTAAAACTGCATTGTTGGTTAAGGGCTTGTAAGTCAGCATTTCACTGTGAGGTCTACTACACCTGTTGTATTCAGCATTTCACTGTGAGGTCTACTACACCTGTTGTATTCAGCATTTCACTGTGAGGTCTACTACACCTGTTGTAGTCAGCATTTCACTTCAAGGTCTACACCTGTTGTATTCAGCATTTCACTGTAAGGTCTACTATACCTGTTGTATTCAGCATTTCACTTTGAGGTCTACTACACCTGTTGTATTCAGCATTTCACTGTGAGGTCTACACCTGTTGTATTCAGCATTTCACTGTGAGGTCTACACCTGTTGTATTCAGCATTTCACTGTGAGGTCTTCTACACCTGTTGTATTCAGCATTTCACTGTGAGGTCTACTACACCTGTTGTATTCAGCATTTCACTGTGAGGTCTACTACACCTGTTGTATTCAACATTTCACTGTGAGGTCTACTACACCTGTTGTATTCAGCATTTCACTGTGAGGTCTACTACACCTGTTGTATTCAGCATTTCACTGTAAGGTCTACTACACCTGTTGTATTCAGCATTTCACTGTGAGGTCTACTACACCTGTTGTATTCAGCATTTCACTGTGAGGTCTACTACACCTGTTGTATTCAGCATTTCACTGTGAGGTCTACTACACCTGTTGTATACAATTTGATTTGATTTGAAAAATATAAAATGTATTTGGATTTCTTTAACACTTTTTTGGTTACTACATGATTACATATGTGTTATATAGGTTTTCCTCTCTCCCCTGGGTGATAACAGAACAGACTCTCTCTCCCCTGGGTGATAACAGAACAGACTCTCTCTCCCCTGGGTGATAACAGAACAGACTCTCTCTCCCCTGGGTGATAACAGAACAGAACAGACTCTCTCTCTCCCCTGGGTGATAACAGAACAGAACAGACTCTCTCTCCCCTGGGTGATAACAGAACAGAACAGACTCTCTCTCCCCTGGGTGATAACAGAACAGAACAGACTTTCTCTCTCCCCTGGGTGATAACAGAACAGAACAGACTCTCTCTCTCCCCTGGGTGATAACAGAACAGAACAGACTCTCTCTCTCCCCTGGGTGATTACAGAACAGAGCCTCTCTCTCCCCTGGGTGATAACAGAACAGAGCCTCTCTCTCTCCCCTGGGTGATAACAGAACAGAGCCTCTCTCTCTCCCCTGGGTAATAACAGAACATAACAGAGCCTCTCTCTCTCCTGGGTGATAACAGAACAGACTCTCTCTCCCCTGGGTGATAACAGAACAGAACAGACTTTCTCTCTCCCCTGGGTGATAACAGAACAGAACAGACTCTCTCTCTCCCCTGGGTGATAACAGAACAGAACAGACTCTCTCTCTCCCCTGGGTGATAACAGAACAGAGCCTCTCTCTCTCCCCTGGGTGATAACAGAACAGAGCCTCTCTCTCTCCCCTGGGTGATAACAGAACAGAGCCTCTCTCTCTCCCCTGGGTGATAACAGAACAGAACAGATCCTCTCTCTCCCCTGGGTGATAACAGAACAGAGCCTCTCTCTCCCCTGGGTAATAACAGAACAGAACAGAGCCTCTCTCTCTCCCCTGGGTGATAACAGAACAGAGCCCCTCTCTCTCCCCTGGGTGATAACAGAACAGAGCCTCTCTCTCTCCCCTGGGTAATAACAGAACATAACAGAGCCTCTCTCTCCCCTGGGTGATAACAGAACAGAGCCTCTCTCTCCCCTGGGTAATAACAGAACAGAACAGAGCCTCTCTCTCTCCCCTGGGTGATAACAGAACAGAACAGAACAGACTATCTCTCCCCTGGGTGATAACAGAACAGAACAGAACAGAGCCTCTCTCTCTCCCCTGGGTAATAACAGAACAGATCCTCTCTCTACCCTGGGTAATAACAGAACAGAACAGAGCCTCTCTCTCCCCTGGGTGATAACATGAGATAACAGAGCCTCTCTCTCTCCCCTGGGTGATAACAGAACAGAACAGAGCCTCTCTCTCTCCCCTGGGTGATAACAGAACAGAACAGAGCCTCTCTCTCTCCCCTGGGTGATAACAGAACAGAGCCTCTCTCTCCCCTGGGTGATAACAGAACAGAACAGAGCCTCTCTCTCTCCCCTGGGTGATAACATGAGATAACAGAGCCTCTCTCTCTCCCCTGGGTGATAACAGAACAGAGCCTCTCTCTCCCCTGCGTGATAACAGAACAGAACAGAGCCTCTCTCTCCCCTGGGTAATAACAGAACAGAACAGATCCTCTCTCTCCCCTGGGTGATAACAGAACAGAACAGAGCCTCTCTCTCCCCTGGGTGATAACAGAACAGAACACCTCTCTCTCCCCTGGGTGATAACAGAACAGAGCCTCTCTCTCCCCTGGGTGATAACAGAACAGAACAGAGCCTCTCTCTCTCCCCTGGGTGATAACAGAACAGAACAGAGCCTCTCTCTCCTCTGGGTGATAACAGAACAGAACAGAGCCTCTCTCTCCCCTGGGTAATAACAGAACAGAACAGAGCCTCTCTCTCCCCTGGGTAATAACAGAACAGGAAGGAGCTCGGATCATAACTCACACACATAGCAACGCGCCTAATAACACACAACACAACAGCATGGGTGCTGGTGCATACCTAATAACTATAATTGTATGCGCGCACACACACACACACACACACACACACACACACACACACACACAAACACACACACACACACACAAACACACACACACACACACCCACACACACGCGATAAGTATTTTTTCATCATCTGGACGGCTTCAACCTTTTGAACTGTGGTTTCACTGTGACATTTACACATATTATTTTCTCAATATCTCCCACTAACACTAATATTATAGACAGACTCAGACTGGGACACACCAGTGGACAGGTCAGATATTAGACTATTGTCAAAATTATTATCCTCCCCCCCCAAAAAAGATCAAAACTCTATCTTCCTTTTCTTTGAGTTATAACGTCTGAGGAATGGTAATGGACTCAGTCTGGTTTGGAGCTGACCCCATTTAGTTGACTGGTCGATTGTTCGGTTGATAGGCTGTTGGTCGATCGAGATTTCTTTAGTCGAGCAGGAGCAAAATAAATACTAATCATAGTGTATAAGACACCTGTCTGATTGGCTCCTGTCTGAATGGCTCCTGTCTGATTGGCTCCTGTCTGATTGGCTCCTGTCTGATTGGCTCCTGTCTGAGTGGCTTCTGTCTGATTGGCTCCTGTCTGATTGGCTCCTGTCTGAGTGGCTCCTGTCTGATTGGCTCCTGTCTGAGTGGCTCCTGTCTGAGTGGCTCCTGTCTGATTGGCTCCTGTCTGAGTGGCTCCTGTCTGAGTGGCTCCTGTCTGAGTGGCTCCTGTCTGAGTGGCTCCTGTCTGATTGGCTCCTGTCTGAGTGGCTTCTGTCTGAGTGGCTCCTGTCTGATTGGCTCCTGTCTGATTGGCTCCTGTCTGAGTGGCTCCTGTCTGAGTGGCTCCTGTCTGAGTGGCTCCTGTCTGATTGGCTCCTGTCTGAGTGGCTCCTGTCTGAGTGGCTCCTGTCTGATTGGCTCCTGTCTGAGTGGCTCCTGTCTGATTGGCTCCTGTCTGAGTGGCTCCTGTCTGAGTGGACTGATCCATTGTGGAGGCCGTGGGGATGCCACAGTCCATCACTCTATAACGTGTAAATGGTTATATTACCTAGGAACAATGATGCAACACTAATAAAAAATTATATTATTTTATAAACAGATGCTCTTTCTCCTGCGTTGGATAGTGGTCGCTGTTTCGCGGTTCGGAAACACATCCGAGCGCTGTTGAATTGGTGCTTTTTCCTAGACTATGTGTGCAAAATAGCAAAGTTAACCAGCATATTGGTGTTGAGAACAATGCGGCGGAGGCAGCAGCGGAGTTAGGAGATGAGAAAACAGCCCTTACCTTATTGTCTAAGAAAAGTGAGAAGAAAGGAAACCACGAACTTAATCAGCTTTATAATCAACTGTCATGTCCTGACGTTTGTAAGATGTCATTTTCTATAGTAGAGTAGGTCAGGGCGTGACAGGGGGTGTTTTTGGGTGGTTTCTATGTTTTCTATTTCTATGTTTAATTCTGTTTCTATTTCTATGTTGTTGTTTTTTTTGGGGGGGGGTTGATCTCCAATTGGAGGCAGCTGGTCCTCGTTGCCTCTAATTGGAGATCATATTTAAGTAGGGTTTTTTTCCCACCTGTGTTTGTGGGCAGTTATTTTCTGTTTAGTCTCTGTACCTGACAGAACTGTATTCTGATCGTTTGCCGTTTGTTATTTTGTCTTTAGTGGTTTTTGAGTTAATAAATATCATAATGAGCACTCAACACGCTGCGCTTTGGTCCCCTCTATACGACAGCCGTTACATCAACAGCCTAACGGATGGCTTTATAAATCATCAATATACAGTACGAGTCAAAAGTTTGGACACACCTACTCATTCCAGGGTTTTTCTTTATTTTTACAATTTTCTACATTGTATAATAATAGTGAAGACATCAAAACTATGACATAACACATATGGAATCATGTATTAACCAATAAAGCGTTAAACAAATCAAAATCTAATTTATATTTTAGAGTCTTCAAAGTAGCCACTCTCTGCCTGGATGACAGCTTTGCACACTCGTTCCATTCTCTCAACCAGCTTCATGAGGTAGTCACCTGGAATGCATTTCAATTAACAGGTGTGCCTTGTTAAAAGTTAATTTGTGGAATTTCTTTCCTTCTTAATGCGTTTCAGCCAATCAGTTGTGTTGTGACAAGGTAGGGGTGGTATACAGAAGATAGCACTATTTGGTAAAAGAACAAGTCCATATTATGGCAAGAACAGCTCAAATAAGCAAAGAGAAACGACAGTCCATCATTACTTTAAAACATGATGGTCAGTCAATATGGTACATTTCAAGAACTTTGATAGTTTCTTCAAGTGCAGTTGCAAAAATCACAAGTGCTCTGATGAAACTGGCTCTCATGAGGACCGCCACAGGAAAGGAAGACCCAGAGTTACCTCTGCTGCAGAGGATAAGTTCATTAGAGTTACCAGCCTCAGAAATTGCAGCCCAAATAAATGTTTCACAGAGTTCAAGTAACAGACACATCTCAACATCAACTGTTCAGAGGAGACTGAGTGAATCAGGCCTTCATGGTCGAATTGCTACAAGGAAACCACTACTAAAGGACACCAATAATAAGAAGAGACTTGCTTTAGCCAAGAAACATGAGAAATAGACATTAGACAGATGGAAATCTGTCCTTTGGTCTGATGAGTCCAAATTTGAGATTTTAGGTTCCAACCACTGTGTCTTTGTGAGACGCAGAGTAAGTCAACGGATGATCTCTGCATGTGTGGTTCCCACCGTGAAGCATGGAGGAGGAGGTGTGATGCGCGGGGGTGCTTGCTGGTGACACTGTCTGTGATTTATTTAGAATTCAAGGCAAACTTAACCAGCATGGCTACCACAGCATTCTGCAGCTATACGCCATCCCATCTGGTTTGGACTTAGTGGGACTATCATTTGTTTTTCAACAGGACAATGACCCAACACACTTCCAGGCTGTGTAAGGGCTATTTGACCAAGAAGGAGAGTGATGGAGTGCTGCATCAGATGAGCTGGTCTCCATAATCACCCGACCTCAACCCAATTGAGATGGCTTGGATGAATTGGATCACAGAGTGAAGGAAAAGCAGCCAACAAGTGCTCAGCATATGTGGGAACTCCTTCAAGACTGTTGGAAAAGCGTTCCAGTTGAAGCTGGTTTAGAGAATGCCAAGAGTGTGCAAAGCTGTCATCAAGTCTAGGTCCAAGAGGCTTCTAAACAGCTTCTACCCCCAAGTCATAAGACTCCTAAACATCTAATCAAATGGCTACCAAGACTATTTGCACTGCCCCCCCCCCCTTTACGCTGCTGCTACACTCTGTTATTATCTATGCATAGTCACTTTAATAACTCTGCCTACATGTACATATTACCTCAATTACCTCGACTAACTAGGGCCCCTCATATTGACTGGTACCCCCTGTATATTGTCTCGCTATTTAATATTTTACTGCTGCTCTCTAATTATTGGTTACTTTTATTTCTCTCTTTTTTTGTATTTTTCTTAAAACTGCATTGTCGGTTAAGGGCTTGTAATTAAGCATTTCATGTAAGTTCTACACCTGCTGTATTCGACGCATGTGACAAATAAAATTTGATTTGATTTGAAGAATATAAAACACATTTTGATTTCTTTAACACTTTTTTGGTTACTACATGATTCCATATGTTTTATTTCATAGTTTTGATGTCTTCATTATTATTCTACAATGTAGAAAACACTTAAAAAAAATAACTAATCTTTAATGAGTAGTGTGTAGTAGTGTGTCCAAACTTTTGACTGGTACTGTGTATACACAGAGTATACAAAACACCTGCTCTTTCCATGACATAGACTGACCAGGTGAATCCAGGTGAAAGCTATGATCCCTTATTGATGTCACTTGTTAAATCCACTTCAATCAGTGTAGATGAAGGGGAGGAGACGGGTTAAAGAAGGAATTTTAAGCCTTGAGACAACTGAGACATGGATTGTGTATGCGTGCCATTCAGAGGGTGAATGGTGAAGACAAAATGGATACACTACCCCATAATGACAAAGCGAAAACAGGTTTTTAAACATTTAAAAAAATGTATAAAAAAAATTATAATAATAATAATACCTTATTTACATAAGTATTCAGACCCCTTGCTATGAGACTCTTCATTGAGTTCAGGTGCATCCTGTTTCTATTGATCATCCTTGAGCTGTTTCTACAACTTGATTGGAATCCACCTGTGGTGAATTCAATTGATTGGACCTGATTTGGAAAGGTACACATCACATGTCTATATAAGGTCCCACAGTTGACAGTACAAACCAAGCCATGAGGTCAAAGGAATTGTCCTTAGAGCTCCGAGAAAGGATTATGTCGAGGCACAGATCTGGGGAAGGGTACCAAAACATTTCTGCTGCATTGAAGGTCCCCAAGAACACAGTGGCCTACATCAATCTTAAATGAAAGAAGTTAAGACATAAGACAGTTCCTGCTAATGTTGCCTGTTTGAGTGTTTGTTTAATAGCTCACTATTAAGCACCAAGCCTCACGCAACCACATGTCAAGTAAACAATGTCGGATAAAGAATTTCACAAATTCTGTTGTTTTTTAATCTTTGCTTTAGAAAAGGTTTTACACTTTTTTTTGTTAGAACAGCCTCTGGTATTATTTATAGGCAAACAGCGCTTCTGTTATAGAGAACCTCAGGAGGATGAAGAAATTTGGCTTGTCACCTAAAACCCTCACACACTTTTTACAGATGCACAATCGAGAGCATCCTGTCGGGCTGTATCTAAGCCTGGTACGGCAACTGCACCGCCCACAACCGCAGGGCTCTCCAGAGGGTAGTGAGGTCTGCACAACGCATCACCAGGGGCAAACTACCTGCCCTCCAGGACACCTACACCACCCGATGTCACAGGAAGGCAAAAAAGATCATCAAGGACAACAACCACCCAAGCCACTGCCTGTTCTCCCCGCTATCATCCAGAAGGCGAGGTCTGTACAGGTGCATCAAAGCTGGGACTGAGAGACTGAAAAGCAGCTTCTATCTCAAGGCCATCAGATTGTTAAATAGCCATCACTAGCCGGCTACCATCCAGTTACTCAACCCTGCACCTTAGAGGCTGCTGCCCTGTATACATAGACATGGAATCACTGGCCATTTTAATAATCGAACACTAGTCATTTTAATAAGGTTTACATACTGCTTTACTCATTTCATATGTAGATAGTTTATTCTACTCTACTGTATTTTAGTCAATGCCACTCCGACGTTGTTTGCCTTCATTACACATTCTACTTGAACAGTATTTAACTTTTCGGTACATGCTTTTTCTTTTGTCACAAGATATGATCGGTGGTCTATTCCAGTCTTCATTTAGTAATCTCAACTTTAATCACTGACACTTCAGATATTGGGGTGGGAGTTGGGTGATCTTAAAACCGATATCCTTCAAGAAATACATCATGGTAGATTCTGGTCTTATATCAAATCAATCAATCCCATAAAGCCATATTTACATCAGCAGATGTCCTAAACAGAAACGCAGCCTAAAAACCTCAACAGAAACGCAGCCTAAAAACCTCAACAGAAACCCAGCCTAAAAACCTCAACAGAAACGCAGCCTAAAAACCGCAAACAGAAACCCAGTCTAAAAACCTCAACAGAATCCCAGTCTAAAAACCTCAACAGAAACCCAGCCTAAAAACCACAACAGAATCCCAGCCTAAAAACCTCAACAGAAACCCAGCCTAAAAACCTCAACAGAAACCCAGCCTAAAAACCTCAACAGAAACGCAGCCTAAAAACCTCAACAGAAACACAGCCTAAAAACCTCAACAGAAACCCAGTCTAAAAACCTCAACAGAATCCCAGTCTAAAAACCTCAACAAAAACCCAGCCTAAAAACCACAACAGAATCCCAGCCTAAAAACCTCAACAGAAACCCAGCCTAAAAACCTCAACAGAAACCCAGCCTAAAAACCTCAACAGAAGCCCAGCCTAAAAACCTCAACAGAAACCCAGTCTAAAAACCTCAACAGAAACCCAGCCTAAAAACCACAACAGAATCCCAGCCTAAAAACCTCAACAGAAACCCAGCCTAAAAACCTCAACAGAAACCCAGCCTAAAAACCTCAACAGAAACCCAGCCTAAAAACCTCAACAGAATCCCAGTCTAAAAACCTCAACAGAATCCCAGTCTAAAAACCTCAACAGAAACCCAGCCTAAAAACCACAACAGAACCCCAGCCTAAAAACCTCAACAGAAACCCAGCCTAAAAACCTCAACAGAAACCCAGCCTAAAAACCACAACAGAATCCCAGTCTAAAAACCTCAACAGAAACCCAGCCTAAAAACCTCAACAGAAACACAGCCTAAAAACCTCAACAGAAACCCAGCCTAAAAACCACAACAGAAACCCAGCCCAAAAACCACAACAGAAACCCAGCCTAAAAACCTCAACAGAAACACAGCTTAAAAACCTCAACAGAAACCCAGCCTGAAAACTTCAACAGAATCCCAGTCTAAAAACCTCAACAGAAACCCAGCCTAAAAACCACAACAGAATCCCAGCCTAAAAACCTCAACAGAAACCCAGCCTAAAAACCACAACAGAATCCCAGCCTAAAAACCTCAACAGAAACCCAGCCTAAAAACCTCAACAGAAACCCAGCCTAAAAACCACAACAGAATCCCAGTCTAAAAACCTCAACAGAAACCCAGCCTAAAAACCTCAACAGAAACACAGCCTAAAAACCTCAACAGAAACCCAGCCTAAAAACCACAACAGAAACCCAGCCCAAAAACCACAACAGAAACCCAGCCTAAAAACCTCAACAGAAACACAGCTTAAAAACCTCAACAGAAACCCAGCCTGAAAACTTCAACAGAAACCCAGCCTGAAAACTTCAACAGAAACGCAGCCTAAAAACCTACACAGAAAGCAATGCAGATGTAAACTCAGCAAAAAAAGAAACCTCCTCTCACTGTCAACTGCGTCTATTTTCAGCAAAATTAACATGTGTAAATATTTGTATGAACATAAGATTCAACAACTGAGACATAAACTGAGCAAGTTCCACAGATGTGTGACTAACAGAGGGGGAATGGCCCTAGCCCTCACCCTCCGATCCAACAGGTCCCAGACGTGCTCAATGGGATTGAAATCCGGGCTCTTTGTGGCCATGGCAGAACACTGACATTCCTGTCTTGCAGGAAATCACGTACAGAACGAGCAGTATGGCTGGTGGCATTGTCATGCTGGAGGGTCATGTCAGGATGAGCCTGCAGGAATGGTACCACATGAGGTAGAAGGATGTCTTCCCTGTAACGCACAGCGTTGAGATTGCCTGCAGTGACAACAAGCTCAGTCCTATGATGCTGTGACACACCGCCCCAGACCATGATGGACCCTCCACCTCCAAATCGATCCCGCTCCAGAGTACAGGCCTCGGTGTACCGCTCATTCCTTCGACGATAAATGCGAATCTGACCATCACCCCTGGTGAGACAAAACCGCGACTCGTCAGTGAAGAGCACTTCTTGCCAGTCCTGTCTGGCCCAGCGACGGTGGGTTTGTGCCCATAGACGACGTTGTTGCCGGCAATGTCTGGTGAGGACCTGCCTTACAACAGGCCTACAAGCCCTCAGTCCAGCCTCTCTCAGCCTATTGCGGACAGACTGAGCACTCATGGAGGGATTGTGCGTTCCTGGTGTAACTAGGGCAGTTGTTGCCATCCTGTACCTGTCCCGCAGGTGTAATGTTCAGATGTATCGATCCTATGCAGGTGTTGTTACATGTGGTCTGTCACTGCGAGGACGATCAGCTGTCCGTCCTGTCTCCCCGTAGTGCCGTCTTAGGCGTCTCACAGTACAGACATTGCAATTTATTGCCCTGGCCACATCTTCAGTCCTCATGCCTTCTTGCAGCATGCCTAAGGCACGTTCATGCAGATGAGCAGGGACCCTGGGCATCTTTCTTTTGGTGTTTTTCAGAGTCAGTAGAAAGGCCTCTTTAGTGTCCTAAGTTTTCATAACTGTGACCTTAATTGCCTAAGCTGTTGGTGTCTTAACGACCGTTCCACAGGTGCATGTTCATTAATTGTTTATGGTTCATTGAACAATCATGGGAAACAGTGTTTAAACCCTTTACAATGAAGATCAGTGAAGTTATTTGGATTATTACAAATTATCTTTGAAAGACAGAGTCCTGAAAAAGGGATGTTTCTTTTTTGCTGAGTTTAGAAGCACGGTGGCTAGGAAAAACTCCCTAGAAAGGCAGGAACCTAGGAAGAAACCTAGAAAGGAACCAGGCTCTGAGGGGTGGCCAGTCCTCTTCTGGCTGTGCTGATCACCCAAGGCATCAGTACTTACAAACAAACTTTGTTCACAGTATTTTTCCATTATCAAGGGTCACATGCAAAGGATGTCCAATGTCCCCTCTGTGATTTGCCCTTTTTATTACGCCAGAGGTCACACCCTCAATACATGGTATCTACAGATGGGGACTGGAACACAAAGTTTCCTCGGGTTATGAATGGAATTTCTCAAAAAGTGAATGTTTTCCTAATTATTAATTAGCATTACAAATTACACAGGATACTATTCCACTTCGTATGTCCAAGTCTGGCTTTAAATGTTTAGAGATCAATATCACACGTACCTTGTCTTCCCTCCATGATGAGTACTCTCCTGATTAGCACACTTAAACTGGACTTTCAAAAATTGAGGATACTTTAGCTGATAAAGTGAATTGTATCAAGACAAATGTATTGCCCAGATTTCTGTACTTGTTCCAATGTCTCCCTCTGTTTTTTTTTACCAAAGTCTTTTTTTCCCTTCAGTGAAAAAGCTTCTATCTTTTTTTCTATGGGGAGGTGGGAATCCAAGAATACATAAAGCATTCCTCCAGAAAAAACCTACGAAGGACTAGCCCTTCCTAACTTTATGTATTATTACAGGGCAGCAAAATAATATTTGCTGGCTTCACACCCCAGAAACTGACTGGTGTCAAACAGAGGCCAACTCCTGTTTCTATTCCACTTTGTCGGCTTTAGTCACTTCCCATCTCCATCTTTCTGCTTCACGCTACACATCCCAATCCAATTGTTGTCAATACTATTAGAATTTGAACTCAATTGCGTCCACATTTTAAATTTAAATTTTAAATTAAATTATGTGATTTCTCTATTCAAGGTCTTATATGTAATAATCCCCTTTTCCCTTCCAGGCAAACTGGATTCAGCTTTCAGGCTGCGGCAGAGGAATGGCCTTAATAAGTTCTATGACGGTTGTATCGATGGCACATTTGCCAATTTCGATGACCTCCCATTCAAATGTAATCTACTCCATTCAAATGTATTTAGATATTTCCAAATCCACCAGTTTATTTGCACTCAAAACTCAACCTTTCCAGTTCTATCACCCAGATCGGGTTTGGACGCCCTTTTGAAAAAAAAAACTTTTCAACTAAAGGGACTTGTATTTTTTTTCTTCATAATCATGTCCCTTGATAATCAGTCACTCAATAAAATCTGATCTGAGTGGGAAATGGAATATGGTGGCGAGATCTCTGATGAAGTCTGGAATGGTGTCTTACTTAGGATAAATGGAAGCTCCTCTTGTGGAAGCTCCTCTAGGTGGAAGCTCCTCTTGTGGAAGCTCCTCTTGTGGAAGCTCCTCTAGGTGGAAGCTCCTCTTGTGGAAGCTCCTCTAGGTGGAAGTGGAAGCTCCTCTTGTGGAAGCTCCTCTTGTGGAAGCTCCTCTAGGTGGAAGTGGAAGCTCCTCTTGTGGAAGCTCCTCTTGTGGAAGCTCCTCTAGGTGGAAGTGGAAGCTCCTCTTGTGGAAGCTCCTCTTGTGGAAGCTCCTCTTGTGGAAGTGGAAGCTCCTCCTGTCCCTGTCTGACCAACTACTGGTCCACTATATTTAAAACCCTTTCTGAAGCATTTGATTATAAAGTTGCAGCCTAGTGCAGAAATGTCTATTTTTGGAATACCAAACAACAATCCTCTGACCAACAGACCACTAGATGCCATTAGCTTTGCCTCCCTGTTGGCCCGCAGAAGGATTTTATCGGATTGGAAATCTGTTAATCCTCCCTTAGCCTCTCTTTGGCTCAAAGATCTGATGCTGTTCCTAAAATGAGAGAACATGAAGGATACCATTGGAGGGTCAACCAACTCATTTTATTCCACCTGGAATGATATCCTATTCCACCTGGAATGATATCCTATTCCACCTGGAATGATATCCTATTCCACCTGGAATGATATCCTATTCTACCTGGAATGATATCCTATTCCACCTGGAA